>NC_046163.1:77258440-77458440 GCF_011064425.1 Rattus rattus
CAGTGTTGGTGTTCTCTTCTGCTCTGCAGCCTCAGGAGTGCCCACCTGACCAGGCGGTAAGGTATCTCTCCCACCTACACTAATTATTAAATTAAAAGAATCTGCATATTTCTTCCTCCCAGCAATGAGAAATTAATTATTACCTAGCATGTGAATGATCTTAATTTTTTTTTAATCTTGGCCACTCTTATGGGTGTACAATGGAACCTCAGAGTTGTCTTAATTTGCATTTCCCTAATGACAAAGGACACTGAACATTTCTTTAAGTTCTTCTCAGCCATTAGAGAATTCTGTGTTTAACACTATTTCCCAGTTTTAATGGTTATTTGGGTTATTAGTGCCTAATTTTTTGAGCTGTTTGTAAACTTTTGACATCAGCCCTCTGTCAGACATAGGATTTTTAGAGATTCTTTCCCAATCTTTACACTGCCAATTTTTGCTATTGATGGCATCTTTTGTCTTATAGAATCCTAGTACTTTAATGAAGTCCCATTTTTCTTATCTGCATTGACCTGGTATTTGAGTTGTTTGGATCTAAGTAGACCCAATATTAATGAGATTTATTCAGGAAACCAAGTCCTTCCTGCTGGCATAATCAGGAGAACTATGAGGCTGAAGAACACAGATAACACGCAGAAACCCCAAATCCAGAGCTTTGAGTTACCTCACACTAATATTTGCCTCATTTTTCAACTGCTAGGGAATGTGAATGTGCTGGTCCTGCAAAGCTAAATCTGTATTATCTTTATAACCAATATAAGGCAACAATAGGATGTCTTAGAGAAGCTCAGTCAGAAACTCTAATATTGATAGTGAATCAAAAATTGTAGGCTTCAAATCACACCAATGTCTTATTGCAATGCATGTTTACAAGGAAACCAGTTTGGGTAAAAGGATATATGGTGTGAAACTGTGTGACATGTGGCAGCTTGACTGGGTGAAATGTGGTTTTTTGTTCCTCTTACTGTTTTTTTGTTGTTGTTGTTTTGTTTCTGTTTTGTTTTGATTTAAATGTTCCTTTTGTCTTTTGCTTTTATTTTAATTAATTTGTTTTATTTTGTGGGGGAAGTTGAAAATATAGAGGAATGGAAGGTGATCAGAATTATAGTGCATGATGAAAAATTCATAAAGAATCAATAAAAAAATTAAACAGAGGAGAGAGCATGAAATGAAGGGGGAGAGTTTCTACCCAGAACAAGTTATAATGATAAGTAGGTGTGATTTATTTTACTGTATATATGTGTAAAATGATCAAAACCAATTTAAAAATGTATGTGACTTTATGTAGTGAGCAAATAAAGTTTCTGGCACATGTTTATTTTTAGACATGGAAAAAGCTACATGAAGGATGCATGCCTCAGTACCATGGAATAAATTCGTAAGGCTTACTGGGATGGTAACATCTTCTGTTGTCTCAGTGCAAAGCTTTTCTTAGGTGTGCGTGCAACTGTGAGAAGTGTATCAACACAATCCCCAGTAAAACATTTCTCTTTTAGATGTTTACACTCTGATGATTGCTGCAGCGATTGTTCTTACTGAGATTAGCTAACCCAACTTTAATGCTAAGCTGTGTAAAATGACATTGCCTTGTTTTTCATCTGTGTGCAGTAAAACTGCCCTTTGTTTCATTGTATGTAATATGTCTTCCCTCTGTTCAGCTGAATACAGTAAACATGGTGAGCTTGCAGAGTGCTGGGGTTTCTTCCTCTGATTTCAGATTCTCTATGTCCATGTGTCCATGCATTTGTCCTTTTTTGTCCCTGCACTGTCCATTTAGATAAATCCCCAGAGCTGTGTGCCTTTACGATGTTGTGTTTCCACTGGATAGTGCTCCTTTGAAAAATTTAGATATTTTTAAATGCTTAATGTGCCATGGACTTATCTCTATCTTTAGAGCCAGGCCTCATCTTTACCATGAGCTCTCTTGCATGGCATGTGAGGGGTTTCATTTTTTCTCCCCTAACCATTTCTGATTATTTTCTCAATCATTGTGAAACATCATAGAAATATTTTATAACTTTCTAATTGTTACTGTTGAGTCTCATTTTATTACCCATGTTATCATATTTTTTTCTTATGACAAAATCTTCTATGAAAAATTTCAGAATCTAATAGTTTTCTACTCATGATTTTCAATCTTCTATTGAATTCTTTGTATTCACATTGCTGAAAGCCTCTCTTGTTCTATGAATATGAATTTTTCAATGTTCTCTACTCCCTTCAAATATAAATGCTTCTTGTGTGTTTTTAAAGATTTATTGATGCATATTCATTCAAAGATTTCTTCTTCTTGAAAAGGCTATTTAATTTCTTATTTTGATTGTTAAATATGTGCTCAATCTCTCTTATGTATAATTGAAGTCTCTTTTTAAATTGCAATATATTGATTTATTAAATATATATTGAATATTTCAATACACACATACACACACAAACACACACACACGTGCTGCACTTGCCTGAAATGAAATGGTTAGATTGATCAGAATTCCCTGGGGAAATGTTTTCAGAGATGAGAGAACACAGTTTTTTAAGCGTTTCGTGAATGAGCATGAGGTTCTTAAACTTTTCTTCCCAAGCCAATTTGAAAGGATTAACATGATAGTATGTGCTTATAATCTTATCACTGGGGAGAGAAACAGGTAGAATACTCTTCTTTAATCACTGATGAAAGTAGAAGGATCTACAAGTTCTAGGCCAATTGTAGGATGATACATTAATAAACTAGGTGCGTATCTCCTTGAGGAATGTCTTCTGAGGTTTACCTCTGGCATTTACACATGATCCTGAATGTATAAGAAATGTTTCAAATTTGCAGAGGACATGGTTAAGAATGACCATCAACATTTAGAAAACAGTATTAATGAGTGTACATCTCTGTATCAAGAATTTTGTTCCTTCAAAATGTTCTGCGTATATCATTCAAATATGTAGGTATATACATTTAAGTACACATATATGCATACATGCACACAGGGGTGTGCACACAAACACAAACACACACACACACACACGCACACACACACACACCACAAAAATACATACAAAGTGTACAAAATAATATTATTCTGGAGAGAGGCTAATACAGAGAACAGGAGAGAGGAGAAATAAATAAAAGCATGAAAGCTTGAGAAAGCCATAGAAAATCATCTGTGTTGTTCTAGTAGCAGACAGTGTTGTACAAAGTATCAAGGGAGAAAATGGTAAGTTGACCTACCCAGCTGTGATGTACATAATCCAGAGCAGTGACCAGCATGGGATTGAAATATTAAATGTGTGAGAGCAGCAGTGGTATTCATACCTTGTCCTGAACCAACAACTGTCTAATTAGACATATGGTCTATTCAGCAAGAGGAAAAATCATATCTGACACTGGAAACCAGATCAACTACTGAGTGCGAGTAAAGTTGTGAGCCTTTGTGTAAATGTTACTGCTGCCACTTTAACTTAACAGTATAGTTTCTAACTTAATTCTAAAAACTTACCCTTTTTATACATAGAAATGAAGGGCTCACACCTTATCAAAAAGGTTTTTCTTTAAGGTAGACAAATACTATTATGTAAACCCAGAAATGCTAAAATTTGAGAGAATAACTGTCTATAGCGTGTTCAGCCCCAACAAATTCATCTACTACACTGCACCTTAAGCTCAGAGAGTATCCCCAAATATGAGAGATGTAAGAGTCAAAGGACAAGAAAGTCTGTTGTGAGATTGTATCTCCTTGAAATGACAGAGTTATACACATAATACCTCAGCAAACATGATCTTTAGCAATGAAGACAGCAATACAGATACTACTGTAGAAGGAGGGAATCTTACAACACACTACAGTCAGGTGAAGATCTACAAGCGATTTATGATTTTCTAAGGATAGAAAAATTAATCTTTACAAGGACTGAGAACCCAAAATTGTATCCAAGCACACTTGTCAGAGTTATAATTAGGGTTCCAGTTATTACGAAGAGACATGATGTCTACAGCAACTTTTATAAAGGAAAACATTTAATAGAGCCCAGATTGCAAGTTTGGAGGTTTAAGCTGTTATCATCATGTTGTGAAGCATAGAAGTTTACAGAGAAATATGGTGCTGGAAGAGGAGCTGCAAGTTTTCCATTTTGATCCTCATGAAGTGTAAGCCTGTAGGCCTGGTTTTGAGCTTCTGAGACCTCAAATCCCACACTGTAGGAACATAATACCCTAATAAAACCAAAGCTAATTCTATAATGCCACACCTCCTAATAGTACCACTTCCTGTGGATCTATGGAGTCCATTTTTATCCAAATCTCTACAACATACAAACACCAATAAATATACTCTGCAGATTGTATATTTATGCAAATATATAAAAGTATATGTATCAATAATAAAGAGTTCATGGACTTGGGAAGTAGTAAAGAGTTAGGAGGGTTCAGGGGAAGAAAATGTAAGCACCTTTGTTACCTTTCTCTATTGCTGAGACAAAACACCATGGCCAAGGCAGCTTATAAAAATAAGCATTTAATTAATTTCCAAAAGACTGTTAGACTGCACGATTATTATGATATTGCAATAAACAGTCATAAATGGTACAATAGCAGTAGGAGAGAGATTATACCTGTTCCACAAATATTAGAGAGAACCAAGAGATAGCTACAATTATATGAGTTTATGAAATGTTGAACCCCTTCCTAGTGACATACCTCCTTCAGCGAGTGGAAACCTCTTAATTCTTCCTAAATAGTCCCACTAAATGGGACCAATCATTAAACTACATGAGCCTAAGGTGTCTATCCTCATTAAACACACCAGAGGAAAAGAGGAAATTATGTAATTAGATATTAATTAAATGTTTTAACAAATCTCAAAAGACTAATATGGAAAATCGAGTAACAAGTTTGACCAGCAGCAGATACAGTGGCTTGCTCCCCAGTAGGCATGTCAAAATTACAGATGGATACTATTATATTTTAATGTCTGTAAAGAACACTAACCATGCAGCACAGGTATATTAAAGGTGTAACAGTAAAATATGTCTCCTTTGTAGCTATAAGTATATACAGAAGTGTGTGTGTGTGTGTGTGTATGTGTGTGTGTTTGTGTGTGTGTGTGTGTGTGTATGTGTGTGTGTGTGTGTGTGTGTGTGTTTGTTGTGGTAGTTGGAGCAATGGTACTCTATAGTAAGGGACAGAAGTCAACTTTAGGTGACATTTTTTAGATATTGCACTTTTTTTGAGACGAAATCAGGCTAGGGTGTTTGTCCATAGTTCAGATATGTTAAGTAATGTCTGAAATTCCAATACTTCATTAGTGATATGGAAGAAAACCAAGAAAATCTCTAGATAATTGAAAACCTGGTGGCTTGGTGCATGTAGTAGAAACCAGCATGAGAACCAGACTCAAATTAGGTGAATTATGAGAAACAATGGCCAAGATTGTCCTCTGACCACACACATGCATTTTCAAACTCCCACCCACATTCATAAAGAATGAACACACATAAGTCTCTCTCTCTCTCTCTCTCTCTCTCTCTCTCTCTCTCTCTCTCTCTCTCTCAAATACACACACACATACACACACACACACACACACACACGCAAACACACACACACAAACACACACACACACTCACTTGATAGGGGATTTTGTTTTTTACCATGGGCTTCATATTTTGTATTTTATTTGTCACATCTCGACTTCAAATAGCTGATGGGATGTTTGGTTCATTAAAATGTTACTTTTGTTTTGACCCAGTATAAAACCATAAAATCTATGCAAATCAGCAGGGTAGCATTTTGATACACACATACATTAAATAAGTTTTGGCATATGTTAATTTTACCAAGTAGCAGTTTTATAGTGACATTTCTATGTATGTGTATATTTGATCATAGTCCTCCTTTTTGCCCTTTTTGTTTCTGTCCTCCTTTCCCTTTTCCATATCCCTAGAAAGCCTCCTTTTACTTTAGTGATCCCCATCCTAAGTCTCACACATGATAGAGAGCACAGAATAATTGTCTTCCAGAGGATGTCTTTATTTCACTTAAAGTTTTATCTTCAGTTCAACCCAGGGTCTTGAAAATGACATGATTTTATTCTTCTTTACAGCAGAATAATACTTCATTACATAATTCATCAAATATTCTATCTATTCACTGGTGAATTGCCATAGTGATCCTATAGTTTGGATATTGAGAATACCATGATAAATATGGGTATGCAGTTATCGCCATAATAAACTAACACTGATTCTTCTTGCTGAGCACACTGTGGTTGCATAGCTGGATCTTATTGTGATTTTGATGTTTTGGAGATCCTCTCTATAAATTTACATAGTAGCTACACTTGTTTATATACTTATCAGCTGTGTCTAGGTTTCCTGTGTTTTTGACTTCTTATCCTTACCACCATTTGTTGGTTTTTTTTGTTTTTTGTTTTTTTTGCTTCTTTTTTTTCCTCCATCTTTATTAAATTGGGTGTTTCTCATTTAGATTTCAATTGTTATTACCTTTCCTGGTTTCCAGGAGAACATCCCCTTAACCCCTCCCCCTCTCCTTCTATATGGATGTTCCCCTCCCCATCCTTCCCCCATTACCGCCCTCCCCCAACAATCCCATTCACTGGGGGTTCAGTCTTGGCAGGACCAAAGGCTTCACCTTCCACTGGTGCCCTTACTAGGCTATTCACTGCTACCTATGCAGTTGGAGCCCATGGTCAGTCCATGTATAGTCTTTGGGTAGTGGCTTAGTCCCTGGAAGCTCTGGTTGGTTGGCATTTTTGTTCATATGGGGTCTCAAGCCCCTTCAAACTCTTTCAGTCCTTTCTCTGATTACTTCAACGGGGGTCCCATTCTCAGTTCATTGGTTTGCTGCTGGCATTCGCCTATGTATTTGCCATATTCTGTCTGTTTCACAGGAGAATTTATCTAGCCTGAAATTATAGTAGTTGGATCTGGAAAAGATTCACTATAAAAACCCAACTGATCTTATTGTGGTTTGTAGAATTGTATGGTAATGTGTTACATAACATTTTAAAAATCTAAGAAAGTCAAAAGATTTAGGTACAGGTTTCAGGACCTAAAATGTGGTCTTTAGAGTGTTAGCTATAGATTTTCAGGGTGATGGTATTGCTCATGTGGTTGTCTCCATCCCTACCACTTGTACCTAGTAATCAAGAAGGTCTGGATTCAACTCCAGCACTAATACATAAACAGGCTGAGATTCTCTTTCTTTCTGGATCTGAGAACTCTTTATATAGAGGCAGAAGGACCAGGAATTCATGGTCATCCTTGGCTACATAGAGAGTTATAGGCTAGTCTGAACTTTGTAATTACATGAAATCCTTCCATGTTTACAAACAGAAAATGAGGAGGATAAGAAGCATAAAGAAAAAAAGGTATGAAGAAATTCAAAGAATAAAAGAAAGTGGAAATTAATAAAGGAAAGTGGGAGGAATAAAGAAAAGTGGGAAGGAATGAATAAAGGGAGAAAGGAAGGAGAGAAAGAAGCAGAAAGATCTATATAGGTTATGGAGTTGTTTTTTTTCCCCTTTTCACAAAAAATTATACGACTTAGTGCACATGCAAACTACTCTCAAAATATTACCTAACTTCAGCCACGATATGTTGAGCAAGTAAGCACTTTCCATTTTTCTTTGTCAAATATATATACATTTGAAGACACAGAGCACATGAGGAGTCTTCTAATAAACCCAGCCTAATCCCTGACTTGTGAAACTGTTCAGCCATAAACTGCCTTCTCTGTGGCTGAACCTGGAGCTTTCTGTGCTATTACCACTAAGCATTTTCATGTCTTTGCTTTCATATATGTACTTACAAACCACAGACTTGTGAAGGAAAGTGCTATCATCATTATAAGTCCTCAGTTATATAGAGGGACATGGAAAAGACAGAAAAGTTGTAACAACCAAAGGATGTCTGCTATAAGACTATATCTCTTATAAGATACAGAAAACTTGCACCCATGATACATCAACATTATGACTGTTACAGATCACTAGAACAAATGCAATCCCAACAGACACATCAAGTTAGAAGAGAAAGAAATCTATGGATTCTCAACCCTAGATTAAGAATTAGGAACACTTAAGGAATTCTGAGACCAAGAGAAATAATCCTCCCTAGGGAAAATTCACCACTCCCTCCCAGCAAAGAGAGAGTTCATTATCCAAATATAAGTGGTCAGTCCTAAATTCAGAAAAATACAATCCAAAGATTGAACGGGTTGAATTTATAGATTTAGAATTGCATAAACTTGCCTACTCTCCCACCACTCCCAAATACACACACATAAAACACAGTGACTGAAAAGAGAGGCTGGAGGGGAAAAGTAAAAGGGCAAACAAGGGACATGATTGTATTTTCATTAATGGCTTAAAAGTAGTAAGTTCAACATTTCAAATATCTGAATACAAACATATACTTAAAGGAATCATAAGACAAAAGAAACAACAAAATGTCCATACATTATTATACTAAATAAGTTGTTAAACAGATGCTTTGATTATAGACATCACTTAAAAAACTAGAATCAGTCTCAATTTACATAATAAATATGAATGCTTGAGGGTTTATCAGATTACGTTTGAACCATTTGCATGACAAGCTTCCCACTAAACTATGAGACCTTGCAGAAAACCCTGAATAGTGTTCATTATATATTTCAATTAGGCATCAGAAAGAGAGAAAGATTTCCAAATTAACTGTTTGGTAGATGATTAATAAATAGAAGAGTAAATCTTGTGGGTCATTTCCCAGTGAGAGTACTATTAGATACTGTATCTTAAGACAGTATATCCCTTAGGGCTCTTTGTTTGAAAACATAATCACAAAAATTAACTCAAATTGGTTAAAGATACATGTATTGAAAATCTGAGAACTAACATATTTTGTTATTATTCATGACCTTGCTTTCTTTTTATCTCTGTGTTCTTCTACCTCACTACTCAGTTTTTCTTTAGAAAATTATTTATATTTTATGTCTGAGAGAGTTTTATGTGATAAATATTTTGTACGATATTTGTGCAGAAGACAGAAGCAGGGAACTGATCTTCTGGAAGTAGAATTACAAATGGTTGTAAACCAAGATATGGGTCCTGGGATCTAAAGACTGGTCCTCTGCATATGAAGTGAGTGCCCCTAGCTCGTAAAACATCTTTTTCATTCCCTGTTTTTTAAGGGTTGGCTTACTGGCTTTCAGATGCTTATCTGAGACCCTTGAAAACATGTGTCATGATTCTAGTCAAGTGGAAGAAATATAACTTTGTATTGGATTCTGAAGATATTTATTATCCAATAAGCAAGAGGCCTGAAGTTCCTACTCCCAGTATTCATATAAGGGACAAATAGACATGGTAGACAGCATGTGATTTCAGGTTTAGAAAGCAAAGTAAAATCCTCAAAGCAAACTGGTCAATGAGATTAGTCATATCAGTGAGTCTAAATATTGACTAGTGAAAGGAAAATTATACAGATTTAAGGTTTAAAAATGTGAAGTTAAAAGAATAAGTTTCAAAATCCACAGACTCAGGGCTAAACACTGTCCAGGCAGGGCGGGGCCCGCCCTACAGTCATGACTGACAGACCATAAAGATAAAGAAAAGGAATGCAGGAACCAGCCCAAGCTATCAGGACTAACTCATAAACCATTTGACAGGTGGGCACCTCCCCCAGCTTACTCAGAACCACGCTTTAACCAGATGTCCTTCAAACCCTGATAAGCCCCTGGCTTCTAAAATCCCGAATGCCCCAGTAGACACGTACTCTTCTGCTGTGTTGTGACCTCACTGCTATGTTTAAATGAGCCAATCACTTACAGCCACGCCAAAAATTAGCCGCCACTGTTTGAATTAGCCAATTGTGTGTAACCGCGCCAAACTCCCTAGCTTTCCCTATATAAACCTCTGACTTTTGAGTTTCGGGGTCAAAACCTCTGTCTCCTGCGCGGGATACGTGTTGGCCCGGAGGTCTCTGTAATAGATCTCCGTAATAAACCTCGCCTTTGCTTATTACATCCAAAATGGTCTCTCTGTGTCTGGGGTCCGCGATTTCCCAAAATTTGAATAAGGGTCTCTCTCTTCAGGGAACTTTCACTAGGAGACCTTGAATCACTGAAGAGGTAGAAGAATGATAGGGGATTATTCCAGTTGTCAGTTTCATACATGGGTTGTCTGATAATCCCTGGCACATATGCTATAAACATGCCTTATCTGGCTTCATTGGAAGAATATGTATCTAATCCTGTATACACTTAGAGGATCAGAGTGAGGATACTCTTTTTTTTTTTTAATTTTAATTTTCTTTTTTTAAATCTTTATTAACTTGAGTATTTCTTATTTACATTTCAATTGCTATTCCCCTTCCCAGTTTCCGGGCCAACATCCCCCTAACACCTCCCTCTCCCCTTCTATATGGGTGTTCCACTCCCCATCCTACCCCCATTACTGCCCTGACCCCAATAATCACATTCACCGGGGGTTCAGTCTTGGCAGGACCAAGGGCTTCCCCTTCCACTGGTGCTCTTACTAGGCTAGTCATTGCTACCTATGAAGTTGGAGCCCAGAGTCTGTCCACGAATAGTCTTTGGGTAGTGGCTTGGTCCCTGGAAGCTCTGGTTGGTTGGCATTGTTGTTCATATGGGGTCTCAAGCCCCTTCAAGCTCTTCCAGTCCTTTCTCTGATTCCTTCAACAGGGGTGCCATTCTCAATTCTGTGGTTTACTGCTGGCATTCGCCTATATATTTGATGTACTCTGGCTGTGTCGCTCAGGAGAGATCTACACCCAGTTTGTTTCGGACTGCACTTATTTGCTTCATCCATCTTATCTAATTGGGTGGCTGTATATGTATGGGCCACATGTGGGGCAGGCTCTGAATGGGTGTTCCTTCTGCCTCTGTTCTAAACTTTGCCTCTCTATTCCCTGCCAAGGGTATTCTTGTTCTCCTTTTAAAGAAGGAGTGAAGCTTTCACATTTTGGTCATTCCTTTTCAGTTTCATGTGTTCTGTGCATCTAGGGTAAGTCAAGCATTTGGGCTAATAGCCATTATCAATGAGTGCATGCCATGTGTGTTTTTCTGTAATTGGGTTATCTCACTTAGGATGATATTTTCCAGTTCCATCCATTTGCCTATGAATTTCATAAAGTCATTGTTTTTGATATCTGAGTAATATTCCATTGTGTAGATGTACCACATTTTCTGTATCCATTCCTCTGTTGAAGGGCATCTGGGTTCATTCCAGGTTCTGGCTATTATAAATAAGGCTGCTATGAACATAGTGGAGCATGTGTCTTTGTTACATGTTGGGGCATCTTTTGGGTATATGCCCAAGAGAGGTATAGCTGGGTCCTCAGGTAGTTCAATGTCCAATTTTCTGAATAACCTCCAGACTGATTTCCAGAATGCTTGTACCAGTCTGCAATCCCACCAACAAGGGAGGAATGTTCCTCTTTCTCTACATCCTCGCCAGTATCTGCTGTCACCTGAGTTTTTTATTCTTAGCCATTCTCACTGGTGTAAGATGAAATCTCAGGGTTGTTTTGATTTGGATTTCCCATATGACTAAAGATGTTGAACATTTCTTTAGATGTTTCTCATTCTTTCGGCATTCCTCTGCTGTGAATTCTTTGTTTAGCTCTGAACCCCATTTTTAATACGGTTATTTGTCTCCCTGTGATCTAACTTCTTGAGTTCTTTGTATATTTTGGATATAAGTTGTTGTTGTAATAATATAAAATATAAAATATTGTGTTCTTTTACCTCGCAAGGTCCACACCCCAGTGCCCCAAGATATCTGCTAGATATCTGGGCGGAAACATATCCCAGCCACACACATTCCTAGACTCGAACCCTCACATAAAAGAACACACAACACAATAATCTTTGACCCAATTGGTAAGATATAATTGCCCACTTAAACGTACTTTGCCCGATACCATCCATCCCTTAGGAACATTGGTAATAACCTGTAAATACACAGAGGAGAATCTTAACATCACCTGCCATGGCTTCTCTCCTCTCCTCTCTCCTCTGTCCTGTCTCTTCCTCTCTCTACTAGTCTCTTCCTCCTCCTTCGAACTTCTCTTCCACCCATCTTTCCTTCTCCTCCAATGACAGGTGTCCTTCTAGCCTATACCAGTAACACACCTGAACTTTACAAATTGAATGAGGAGGTGGTCCTGGTGAAGTCATCTGACTTCTGAGTACAGGACTAGGTAGCTGTCCTTGAGACAGTGGAATTAGCATCAAAATACAGATAACTCAGGGCAAAGCACAATTAGCCCTCTATCTGTTGTAGGATTGGTACAGATCATTTCCCAATGTATTGGTTGCTGTTTTGTCCTAACAACAGTGTCCCTTACCTTACAGAAGCTTTGCTGTTTTACAAGATCCTATTTGTCGTTTCTTGATCTTAGAGCATAAGCCATTGGTGTTTTGTTCAGGAAATTTTCTCCCGTGTCCATGTGTTCAAGATGCTTCTCCAGTTTTTCTTCTATTAGTTTGAGTGTATCTGGTTTGAGGTGGAGGTCTTTGATCCACTTGGACTTAAGCTTTGTACAGGGTGATAAACATGGATCCATCTGCATTCTTCTACCTGTTGACCTCCAGTTGAACCAGCACCATTTGCTGAAAATGCTTTCTTTCTCCATTGGATGTTTTTGGCTCTTTTGTCAAAAATCAAGTGACCATAGGTGTGTGGGTTCATTTCTGGGTCTTCAATTCTATTCCACTGGTCTATCTGTCTATCTCGGTACCAATACCATGCAGTTTTTATCACTATTACTCTGTAATAGTGCTTGAGTTCAGGGATAGTGATTCTCCCAGAAGTCCTTTTATTGTTGAGGATAGTTTGAGCTATCCTGGGTTTTTTGTTATTCCAGATGAAATTGCAAATTGTTCTGTATAACTCTCTGAAGAATTGGATTGGTATTTTGATGGGGATTGCACTGAATCTGTAGATCACTTTTGGTAAAATGACCATTTTTGCTATATTAATCCTGCCAATCCATGAGCATGGGAGATCTTTCCATTTTCTGAGGTCTTCTTCAATTTCTTTCTTCAGAGGCTTGATGTTCTTATTGTACAGATCTGTACTTGCTTGGTTACAATCACATCTAGGTATTTTATATTATTTGGGTCTATTATGAAGGGTGTTGTTTCCCTAATTTCTTTCTCGGGTTGTTTCTCTTTTGTGTAGAGGAAGGATACTGATTTATTTGAGTTAATTTTATACCCACCCACTTTGCCGAAGGTGTTTATCAGCTTTAGTAGTTCTCTGGTGGAACTTTTGGGATCACTTAAATATACTATCACATCATCTGCAAATAGTGATATTTTAACTTCTTCTTTTCCAATCTGTATCCCTTTGATATCCCCTTGTTTTCTGACTGCTCTGGCTAGAACTTCAAGAACTATATTGAATAAGTAGGGAGAGAGTGGACAGCCTTGTCTAGTCCTGGATTTTAGTGGGATTGCTTCAAGTTTCTGTTCATTTAGTTTAATGTTATGGCTTTTACTATGTTTAGGTATGGGCCTTGAATTCCTATTCTTTCCAGGACTTTTATCATGAAGGGGTGTTGAATTTTGTTAAATGCATTTTCAGCATCTAATGAAACGATCATGTGGTTTTGTTCTTTCAGTTTGTTTATATAATGGATTATGTTGATGGTGTTCTGTATAGTAAACCATCCCTTCATGCCTGGAATGAAGCCTACTTGATCATGGTGGATGATTTTTTTCATGTGCTCTTGGATTCGGTTTCCAAGAATTTTATTGAATATTATTGGGTTGATTATTCATAAGGGAAATTGGTCTGAAGTTCTCTTTCTTTGTTGGTTCTTTGTGTGGCTTAGGTATAAGAATACTTGTGGCTTTATAGAAGGAATTCGGTAGTGCTCCATCTGTTTCAATTTTGTGGAATAGTTTGGATAGTATTGGTATGAGGTCTTCTATGAAGGTCTGATAGAATTCTGCACTAAACCCATCTGTACCTGGGCTATTTTTGGTTGGGAGACCTTTAAAGTCTGCTTCTATTTTGTTAGGAATTATGGGGTTGTTTAAATGGTTTATCTGTTCCTGATTTAACTTTGGTACCTGGTATCTGTCTAGGAAATTGTCCATTTCCTGCAGATTTTCAAGTTTTGTTGAATATAGGCTTTTGTAGTAGGATCTGATGATTTTTTGAATTTCCTCTGAATCTGTAGTTATGTCTCCCTTTTCATTTCTGATTTTGTTAGCTTTTACACACTCTCTGTGTCCTCGCGTTAGTCTGGCTAAGGGTTTATCTATCTTGTTGATTTTCTCAAAGAACCAACTTTTGGTTCTGTTGATTCTTTGTATGATCCTTTGTTTTTACATCGTTGATTTCAGCTCTGAGTTTGATTATTTCCTGCCTTCTACTCCTCCTGGGTGTACTTGCTTCTTTTTGTTCCAGAGCTTTTAGGTGTGCTGTCAAGCTGCTTTCATATGCTCTGTCCTGTTTCTTTCTGCAGGCACTCAGAGCTATGAGTTTTCCTCTTAGCACAGCTTTCATTGTGTCCCATAAGTTTGGGTATGTTGTACCTTCATTTTCTTTAAATTCTAAGAAGTCTCTAATTTTTCTTTATTTCTTCCTTGACCAGGTTTTCATCGAGTAGAGCATTGTTCAACCTCCATGTATATGTGGGCGTTCTTCCCTTATTGTTATTGAAGACCAGCTTTAGCACGTGGTGGTCTGATAGGAAGCATGGGATTATTTCTATCTTTGTGTGTCTGTTGAGGTCTGTTTTATATCCAGTTATATGGTCAATTGAGGAGAAAGTACCATGAGGTGGTGAGAAGAATGTATATTCTTTTGCTTTAGGATAAAATGTTCTATAAATATCTGTTAAGTCATCTTGATTCATGACTTCTCTATATCTGTCTATGTCTCTGTTTAATTTCTGTTTCCATGATCTGTCCAATGTTGAGAATGGGGTGTTGAAATCTCCTACTGTTATTGTGTGAGGTGTAATGTGTGCTTTGAGCTTTACTAAAGTTTCTTGTATGTTTGAAGTTGCCCTTATATTGGGAGCATATATATTTAGGATTGAGAGTTCATCTTGGTGGATTTTTCCTTTGATGAATATGAAGTGTCCTTCTTTATCTTTTTTGATGACTTTTGGTTGAACATCAATTTTATTCGATATTAGAATGGCTACTCCAGCTTGCTTCTTCAGACCATTTGCTTGGAAAGTTGTTTTCCAGCCTTTCACTCTGAGGTAGTGACTGTCTTTGTCTCTGAGGTGTGTTTCCTGTAGGCAGCAGAATTCAGGGTCCTCATTTCTTATCCAGTTTGTTAATCTATGTCTCTATATTGGGGAGTTGAGACTATTGATGTTGAGAGATAGTAAGGAATAGTAATTATTGCTTCCTGTTATATACATATTTGGATGTGAGATTATGTTTGTGTGCTTTTCTTCTCTTTGTTTTGTTGCCAAGACGATTAGTTTCTTGCTTTTTATGGTTTGTTGTTTGCCTCATTATGCTGAAATTTACCTTTTATTATCCTTTGTAGCACTGGATTTGTAGAAATATATTGTGTAAATTTGGTTTTGTTATGGAGTACCTTGGTATCTCCATCTATGTTAATTAAGAGTTTTGCAGGATACTGTAACCTGGGATGGCATTTGTGTTCTCTTAGAGTCTGTATGACATCTCTCCAGGTTCTTCTGGCTTTCATAGTCTCTGGTGAGAAGTCTGATGTGATTCTGATAGCTCTGCCTTTGTATGTTATTTGACCTTTTTCCCTTACTGCTTTTAATATTCTTTCTTTGTTTTGTGCATTTGGTGTTTTGACTATTATGTGACTGGAGGAGTTTATTTTCTGGTCCAATCTATTTGCAGTTTTGTAGGTTTCTTTATATTTATGGCCATCTCTTTCTGTAGGTTAGGGAAGTTTTCTTCTATGATTTGGTTGAAGATACTTACTGGTCTTTTGAGCTAGGAGTCTTCACTCTCTTCTTTACCTATTATCCTTAGGTTTGATCTTCTCATTGAGTCCTGGATTTCCTGTATGTTTTGGACCATTAGCTTTTTCCATTTTACATTATCTTTGACAGTTGTGTTGATGATTTCTGTGGAATCTTCTGCTCCTGAGATTCTCTCTTCTATCTCTTGTATTCTGTTGTTTATGCTTGTATCTACTCCTCCTTGTCTCTTCCTTTGGTTTTTTATATCCAGGGTTGTTTCCCTGTGCCCTTCCATTATTGCTTCTATTTCCATTTTTAATTCCTTCAACTGTTTGATTATGTTTTCCTGGAATTCTTTCAGGGATTTTTTTTGATTCCTCTCTATAAGCTTCTAATTGTTTATGTTTCCCTGTGTTTCTCTAAGGGAGTTCTTCATGTCTTTCTTAAAGTCCTCCAGCATCATGATCAAGTACGATTTTAAATCTAGATCTTGCTTTTCTGGTGTGTTTGGATATTCAATGTTTGCTTTGGTGGGAGAATTGGACTCCGATGATGCCGTATAGTCTTGGTTTCTGTTGCTTGAGTTCCTGTGCTTGCCTCTCGCCATCAGGTTGTCTCTGGTGTTACCTTGTTCTGCTATTTCTGACAGTGACTAGACCATCCTATAGGCCTGTGTGTCAGGAGTGCTGTAGACATGTTTTCCTGTTTTCTTTCATCCAGTTATGGGAACAGAGTGTTCTACTTTTGGGTGAGTAGTCTTTCCTGTATCAGGTCTTCATCTGTTCCTGTGGGCCTGTGTCCTGAGTCTAACAAGCATGATGCTTGGAGAAGAAAAGTTGGTCTTACCTGTGGTCCCATGGCTCAAGTCACTCATGGGGGGCTGCTTTTGAGCTCTCTGTGAGGGCGACAACCAGTAGGGTCTGTGCTGCCTTTTCCCAGAAGCCTCTGTTCACTGGAGTCCCAGATGGCATTAGGTGTTTTCCTCTGGAGTCAGAAATGTGGGCAGAGTATAGACTCTTCTGGCTTCCCAGGCATGTCTGCCCTTCTGAAGGTTTAGCTCTCCCTCCCATGGTATTTGTGTGCAGAGAATTGTTGACTGTGTCCCTTCAGGTCTGGGCAGTGTCTGGACTGTGAGAGACCTGCAGCTCCAGTGCCCCTATCTTCCGGTTCCCAGAGGCCATATACAGTTTCCTCTTGGGCCAGGGATGTGGGCAGGGGTGGACAGTATTGGTAGTATCCCCTGCTCTGCAGTCTCAGGAGTGCCCACCTGTCTGGGCAGTGAGCTCTTTCTCCCAAGGAGGTTGGGAGCAGTGAGCTGTGGGCTGGGATTAGCGAGGTTGGGGCTCCAGCTAAAAACTTGAAGTGCCCGGTCCCAGAGGAATTTTGTGTCTGTGTGTCCTGAGACCACCTGGAAGATCGCTTGGAGCAGAAAGTTGGTCTTCCCTGTGGTCCTGAGGCTCAAGTTTGCTCGTCGGTAGCTGCTTTTGAGCTCTCCATGAGGGCGGCAACCAGGAGGTCCTGTGCAGCCCTTTCTGGGAGTCCCCATGCAACTGGATCCCAGATGGCGTTAGGTGTTTTCCTCTGGAGTCAGAAATGTGGGCCGAGTGTACTCTCTTCTGGCTTCCCATTCATGTCTCATGTCTCGAGGGTACTCTTAAGAAGCAAAACTCACACAGCAACTGTTAGAGCCTATTAAAGGACAGCCATGCTAGGCTTGGCTCCTGTCTGCAAGCACATAATAGTATCAGTAATAGTGTCACAGATTAATGCCTACCCAAGGAGTGGATCCCAATTTTGGGTATCTCCTGGTCAGTTATTTCTTCAGTCTCTGTTCCACCTTTTTTCCCCTTATTTTTAAATTGTATTTTGTGATTTGCATTTCAAATGTTACTACCTTTCCCGGTTTCATTGCAAAAAGACCCCTAAAATATCACCCTCCCCTTTTTTCTAAGTGTGTTCCCCATCCCCAACCACCACCCCTTCACACCCTCCTTGCTATTCCCCTGCAATGGGGTGGGGGAGTCCATCCTTGGCAGGACCAAGGCTTCTCTGCCCATTTGTTCCCAACAAGAACATCCTCTGCTACATATGGAGCTGGAGTCATGGGTCAGTCCATGTGCACTCTTTGGGTAGTGGTTTAGTCCCTGGGAGCTCTGGTTGATCGCTATAGTTGTTCTTACGGGGTTGCAAGCCCCCTCAATCATTTCTCTAATTCCTCCAACAGGGACCCCGTTCTAAACTCAATGGTTTGCTGTAAGCATTCACCTCTGTATTTTACATGCTCTGACTGAGACTCTCTGGTGACAGCTATATAAGGTGCCTGTCAGCTTGCACTTCTAGGCTTCATTAATATAATCTAGTTTTGGTGGAGATGTGTGTGTGTGTGTGTGTGTGTGTGTGTGTGTGTGTGTGTGTGTGTGTGTGTATGATCTCCAGGTGCAGAAGGCTCTGAACGGCCATTCCTTCAAACTCTGCTCCAAACTTTGTCTCTATATCCCCTCCTATGAATATTTAGTTCCTTCTTTTAAGAAGGACTGACACATTCAGAAACACTTTGTCCATCCCTCTTCTTGAGCTTCATGTGATCTGTGGGTTGTATCATGGCTAACTCGAACTTTTGTGCTAATATCTACTTATCAGTGATGGCATACCATGTGTGTTCTTTGTGACTGGGTTGCCTCACTCAGGATAATATGTACCAGCTCATCCATTTGACTATGAATTTCATGAAGTCATTGTTTTGATAACTGAATGGTAACCTATTATATAGATGTACCACGTTTTCGATATCCATTCCTCTGTTGAAGGGCATCTGGGTTCTATATTATAAATAAGCTATTATAAATAAGGCTGCTATAAACATTGTGGAGCATGCATCTTTGTTATACGTTGGAGCATTTTTTTTGGGGGGGGGTATATGCTCAAGAGTAATGTAGCTTGGTCCTCAGGTATTACTATGTGTAGTTTTCTGAGAAACCTCCAGACTGATTTCCAGAGTTCTTGAAACAGCTTGCAATCCCACCAACAATGGAGGAGTATTCTTTCTCCATATCCTTGCCAACATCTGGTGTCAGCTGACTTTTTAATCCTAGTCATTCTGACTGGTATGAGGTGGAATCTCAGGGTTGATTTGATTTGCATTTCCCTGATGACAAAGGATGTTGAACATTTCCTTAGATACTTCTCAGTCTTTCAATATTCCTCAGCTGAGAATTTTTTGTTTAGTTCTATATCCCATTTCTCTATAGTGTTATTTGGCTCTCTGGAGTCTACCTTCTTGAATTCTTTGTATATTTTGGATATTAGCCCTCTATCAGATGCAGGATTAGCAAAGAACTTTCAATTATCTCTTGGTTGCCATATTGTCCTAATGACAGCATACTTTGCCTTACAAAAGCTTTGCAGTTTTATGAGGTCCCATTTCTCAGTTCTTAGTCTTAGAGCATAAGCCATTTGTATTTTTTTTTCAGGAAAATTTCCCCAGTGACCATGTGTTCAAGGATTTTCAACACTTATTCTTCTATTAGTTCGAGTACATCTGGTTTGATTTGGAGGTCCTTGATCCACTTGGACACAAGCTCTGTACAGGGCCTTAAGAATGGGTCAATTCTTCTATGTGCTGACCTCCAGTTGAACTACCGCCATTTGTTGAAAATGCTATCTTTTTTTCCCACTGAATGGTTTTTGCTCCTTTGTCAAAGATCAAGTGACCATAGGTGTGTGGTTTCATTTCTGGGTCTTCAATTCTATTCCACTGATCTACCTGCCTGTCTCTGTACTAATACCACTCAGTTTTTTAACACTATTGCTCTTTAATACTGCTTGAAATCAGAGATAGTAATTCCTCTAGAAGTTTTTTATTGTTGAGGATATTTTTCACTATCCTGGATTTTTTGTTATTCTAAATGACTTTGCAAATTGCTCTTTTAAACTCCATGTAGAATTGAGTTGGAATTTTGATGTAGATTGCATTGAATCAGGAGATTGTTATTGGCAAAATGACCATCTTTACTATATTAATCCTTTTAGTCCATGAGAATGGGAGGTCTTTCCAAATTCTGACATCTCCAATTTCTTTTTCCAGAGACGTGAATTTCTTGTCACACAGATCTTTTACTTTGTTGGGTAGAGTCACACTGAGGTATTTTATGTTATTTGTGACTATTATGAAAGGTGTCATTTGACTAATTTCTTTCTCAGCCTGATTTTCCTTTCATAGAGGAAGGCTATTGCTTTCTTTGAGGTAATTTTATATCCAGCCACTTTGCTAAAGTTGTTTATCAGTGTTAGTACTTTAGGGTTACTTGTGTATACTATCATATTGTCTGAAAATACTGATATTTTGACATCTTCCTTTAAAATGTTTATTACTTTGATATCTTTTTGTTGCCTGATTGCTCTGGATAGAACTTTGAGTATTATATTCAATAAGTAGGGAGAGTGGGCAGCCTGGTCTAGTCCATGATTTTAGTGGGATTCAAGTTTCTTTTCATTTAGTTTGATTTTGGCTACTGGTTTGCTGTATATTGCTTTAACTATATTTAGGTATGGGCCTTGAATTCTGGATCTTTCCAAAACTTTTAACATGAAGAGGTGTTGAATTTTGTCAAAAACTTTCTCAGCATCAAATTAAATGATATTCTTTTTTCTTTGAAAGCTTTACATAGTGAATTATGTTGATGGATTTCCATATATTGAACTATCCCTGCATCCCCGGGATGAAGCCTATTTGATCATGATGGATGGATCATTTTGATGTGTTCTTAGATCCATTTTGCTAGAATTTTATTTGAACTTTTGGGTCAATATTCATAATCGAAATTGGACTGAAGTTCTCATTCTGTGTTTAGTTTTTGTGTGGTTTAGGTGTAAGCATAATTGTGTCTTCATAGAAGGAATTGGGTAGTGTTCTTCCGTTTCTATTTTGTGGAATAGTTTGGACAGTATTAGTAAGAATTCTTCTGTGAAAGTTTGATAGAATTCTGCATTAAACCCATCTGTTCCTAGGCTCTTTTTGGTTGGGGGACTTTTAATAACTACTTCTATTTCCTTAGGCATCATTGGATTGTTTAGATGGTTTATCAGATCCTGATTTTGCTTTGGTACCTAGTATTTGTCTAGAAAGTTGTCCATTTCTTCCAGATTTTCCAGTTTTGTTGAATATAGGCTTTTCTAGTAGGATATGATGATTTTTTGAATTTCCTCAGATTCTGTTGTTATGTCTCCCTTTTCATTTCCAATTTTGTTAATTGGGATACATTCTCTGTGACCTCTGGTTTTACTGGCTAAGGGTTTTTTCTATCTTGTTGATTTTCTCAGTGAACCAGCTCCTATTTTTGTTGATTGTTTGTTTAGTCCTTTTTGTTTCTACTTTGTTTATTTCAGCAGTGAGTTTGATTGTTTTCTGTCTTCTACTCCGTTTGGGTATATTTGCTTCTTTTTGTACTAGAGCTGTCAAGCTGCTAATGTATGCCCTCTCCAATTTCTTTTTCTTTCCTCTTTTCTTTTTTTACAGTTAACTTTTTATTGGATATCTTTATTTACATTTTAAATGTTATTCCCTTTCCTGGTTTCCTGTCCAGAAGCCTCCTGTACCCCCTCTCCCCCATAAGAATTTCCTCTCCCCATCCACCCCGCCTTACAAATCCCCCACACTTCTATGCACTTGAGGTCCCACCTTGGCAGGACCCAGGGCTTCTCCCTCCACTGGTGGGCAACAAGGCCATCCTCTGCTACATATAGAGTTGGGCCATGGGTCAGTCAATGCATAGTCTTTGGGTAGTGGTTTATTCCCTGGAAGCTCTGGTTGATTGGCATTGTTGTCTTTTGGGGAAGCAAGCCCATTCAGCTCTTTTAATCCTTTCTCTAATTACTCCAACAGGGGCCCTGTTTTCAGTTCAGTTGTTTGCTGCCTATGTTTGTCTCTGTATTTGACATGCTCTGGTTGTGTCTCTCAGGAGAGATCTATATTCAGTTCCTGTCAGCATTCTATTCTTAGCTTCATCGAGCTCATTTAGTGTTGATGTGTGTGTGTGTGTGTGTGTGTGTGTGTGTGTGTGTGTGTGTGTGTGTATTTCACATGTGAGTCAGGCTCTGAATAGCTATTCCTTCAATCTCTGCACTAAACTTTGCCTCCACATCCCCTCCTATGGATATTTTTGTTCTCCCTTTTAAGAAGGAGTGAAACATCTGCATTTTGGTCATCCTTCTTGAATTTCATGTGTTCTGTGGATTCCATCTTTAGTAATTCGAGCTTTTGGGCTAATATCCACTTATCAGTGAGTGCATTCCTTTTGTTTTTTTTTCTCTGATTGGGTTACCGCACTCAGGATGATATTTCTAATTCAATCGATTTTCTTATGAATTTCTTGAAGTCATTGTTTTTGATCGCTGAGTAGCATTCCATTGTTTAGATGTACCACATTTTCTGAATCCATTCCTCTGTTGAAGGGCATCTAGGTAATTTCCAGCTTCTGGCTATTATAAATAAGGCTGCTATAAACATAATGGAGCATATGTCTTTGTTTTATGTTAGAGCATCTTTTGGCTGTATGTCCAGGAGAGGTAAAACTGGGTCCTCAGATAGTGCGTTGTCCAATTTTCTGATGAACCTCCAAACTGATTTTCAGAGTGGTTGTACCAGTTTGCAATCCCACCAACTATGGAGGAGTATTCCTCTTTCTCCACATCCTCCCCAGCATATGCTGTTGCCTGAGTTTTTTTTTTTATTTTAGCCTTTCTTACTGGTGTGATGTGGAATCTGAGGGTTGTTTGGTTTGTATTTCCCTCTTTGGAGGCACTCAGAGCTGTGAGATTTCCTCTTAGCACTACTTTCAAGGTTTCCAAAATTTTGGCTATGTTGTGCCTTTTGTATTAAATTTCTAAAAGTCTGTAATTTCTTTTATTGTTTCTTCCTTGACCAAGTTATCATTGAGTAGAGATTTGCTCAACTTTCATTTATATGTGGGTTTCTGTTGTTACTTTTGTTATTGAAGACCAACCTTGTTTTGTGTTGATCTGATAAGATGCAAGACATTATATCAATCTTCTTGTATCTGTGGAGGTCCATTTTGTGACTGATTATAAGATCAATTTTGAGGAAGGTACCATGAGGTACTTAGAAGAAGGTATATTCTTTTGTTTTAGGATGAAATTTTCTATATTTGTTAAATGCATTTGGCTCATAACTTTAGTTAGTTTCTTTATGCCTCTGTTTAGTTTCTGTTTCCATGATCTGACAATTGATGACAGTGTGGTATTGAAATCTTCTAATAATAATATTTTGAGGTTCAAAATTTTGATTTTTTTTTGTTGGAAATTTCAATGCTTTTATTATAATTGTTAGGCGTGCAATGTATTCTTACACCTCAGGAAACACGAAGAGTCAAATTATCTTATTGATGCTGCCACATCGCTTCCATTAACTTGAATACCAGTAAATTTGTGAGAAATTAACCCTCTTCATACCTACGTGGAAGTCTCCTTGCGATTTTCTGAAAGCTTTTGCAATTAATTCTCCTCTGGAGAGCCTATCAGCTCATTTTTTTTTTTGTTTTTTTTTTTTTTATTAACTTGAATATTTCTTATATACATTTCGAGTATTATTCCCTTTCCCAGTTTCCGGGCAAACATCCCCCTCCTCCCTCCCCTTCCTTATGGGTGTTCCCCTCCCCACCCTCCCCCCATTGCCGCCCCCCCCGCAACAGTCTAGTTCACTGGGGGTTCAGTATTAGCAGGACCCAGGGCTTCCCCTTCCACTGGTGCTCTTACTAGGATATTCATTGCTACCTATGAGGTCAGAGTCCAGGGTCAGTCCATGTATAGTCTTTAGGTAGTGGCTTAGTCCCTGGAAGCTCTGGTGGCTTGTCATTGTTGTACATATAGGGTCTCGAGCCCCTTCAAGCTCTTCCAGTTCTTTCTCTGATTCCTTCAACGGGGGTCCTATTCTCAGTTCAGAGGTTTGCTGCTGACATTCGCCTCTGTAATTGCTGTATTCTGGCTGTGTCTCTCAGGAGCGATCTACACTTCTGCACTTCTTTGCTTCATCCATCTTGTCTAATTGGGTGGCTGTATATATATGGGCCACATGTGGGGCAGGCTCTGAATGGATGTTCCTTCAGTCTCTGTTTTAATCTTTGCCTCTCTCTTCCCTGCCAAGGGTATTCTTGTTCCCCTTTTAAAGAAGGAGTGAAGCATTCACATTTTGATCCTCCGTCTTGAGTTTCATTTGTTCTAGACATCTAGGGTAATTCAGGCATTTGGGCTAATAGCCACTTATCAATGAGTGCATACCATGTATGTCTTTCTGTGATTGGGTTAGCTCACTCAGGATGATATTTTCCAGTTCCAACCATTTGCCTACAAATTTCATAAACTCGTTGTTTTTGATAGCTGAGTAATATTCCATTGTGTAGATATACCACATTTTCTGTATCCATTCCTCTGTTGAAGGGCATCTGGGTTCTTTCCAGCTTCTGGCTATTATAAATAAGGCTGCGATGAACATAGTGGAGCACGTGTCTTTTTTATATGTTGGGGCATCTTTTGGGTATATGCCCAAGAGAGGGATAGCTGGATCCTCAGGCAGTTTAATGTCCAATTTTCTGAGGAACCTCCAGACTGATTTCCAGAATGGTTGTACCAGTCTGCAATCCCACCAACAATGGAGGAGTGTTCCTCTTTCTCCACATCCTCGCCAGCATTTGCTGTCACCTGAGTTTTTGATCTTACCCATTCTCACTGGTGTGAGGTGAAATCTCAGGGTTGTTTTGATTTGCATTTCCCTGATGACTAAAGATGTTGAACATTTCTTTAGGTGTTTCTCAGCCATTCGGCATTCCTCAGCTGTGAATTCTTTGTTTAGCTCTGAACCCCATTTTTTAATAGGTTATTTGTCTCCCCTGGGGTCTAACTTTTTGAGTTCTTTGTATATTTTGGATATAAGGCCTCTATCTGTTGTAGGATTGGTAAAGATCTTTTCCCAATCTGTTGGTTGCCGTTTTGTCCTAACCACAGTGTCCTTTGCCTTACAGAAGCTTTGCAGTTTTATGAGATCCCATTTGTCGATTCTTGATCTTAGAGCATATGCCATTGGTGTTTTGTTCAGGAAATTTTTTCCAGTGCTCATGTGTTCCAGATGCTTCCCTAGTTTTTCTTCTATTAGTTTGAGTGTGTCTGGTTTGATGTGGAGGTCCTTGATCCATTTGGACTTAAGCTTTGTACAGGGTGATAAGCATGGATCGATCTGCATTCTTATACATGTTGACCTCCAGTTGAACCAGCACCATTTGCTGAAAATGCCATCTTTTTTTCCATTGGATGGATTTGGCTCCTTTGTCAAAAATCAAGTGACCATAGGTGTGTGGGTTCATTTCTGGGTCTTCAATTCTGTTCCATTGGTCTATCTGTCTGTCTCTGTACCAATACCATGCAGTTTTTATCACTATTGCTCTGTAATACTGCTTGAGTTCAGGGATAGTGATTCCCCTGAAGTCCTTTTTTTTATTGTTGAGGATAGTTTTAGCTATCCTGGGTTTTTGTTATTCCAGATGAATTTGCAAATTGTTCTGTCTAACTCTTTGAAGAATTGGATTGGTATTTTGATGGGGATTGCATTGAATCTGTAGATCGCTTTTGGTAAAATGGCCATTTTTACTATATTAATCCTGCCAATCCATGAGCATGGGAGATCTTTCCACCTTCTGAGGTCTTCTTCAATTTCTTTCTTCAGTGTCTTGAAGTTCTTATTGTACAGATCTTTTACTTGCTTGGTTAAAGTCACACCGAGGTATTTTATATTATTTGGGTCTATTATGAAGGGTGTCGTTTCCCTAATTTCTTTCTCGGCTTGTTTCTCTTTTGTGTAGAGGAAGGCTACTGATTTATTTGAGTTAATTTTATACCCAGCCACTTTGCTGAAGTTGTTTATCAGCTTTAGTAGTTCTCTGGTGGAACTTTTGGCGTCACTTAAATATACTATCATATCATCTGCAAATAGTGATATTTTGACTTCTTCTTTTCCGATCTGTATCCCCTTGATCTCCTTTTGTTGTCTGATTGCTCTGGCTAGAACTTCAAGAACTATATTGAATAAGTAGGGAGAGAGTGGGCAGCCTTGTCTAGTCCCTGATTTTAGTGGGATTGCTTCAAGTTTCTCTCCATTTAGTTTAATGTTAGCAACTGGTTTGCTGTATATGGCTTTTACTTTTTACTATGTTTAGGTATGGGCCTTGAATTCCTATTCTTTCCAGGACTTTTATCATGAAGGGGTGTTGAATTTTGTCAAATGCTTTCTCAGCATCTAATGAAATGATCATGTGGTTTTGTTCTTTCAGTTTGTTTATATAATGGATCACGTTGATGGTTTTCCGTATATTAAACCATCCCTGCATGCCTGGGATGAAGCCTACTTGATCATGGTGGATGATTGTTTTGATGTGCTCTTGGATTCGGTTTGCCAGAATTTTGTTGAGTATTTTTGCGTCAATGTTCATAAGGGAAATTGGTCTGAAGTTCTCTTTCTTTGTTGGGTCTTTGTGTGGTTTAGGTATAAGAGTAATTGTGGCTTCATAGAAGGAATTCGGTAGTGCTCCATCTGTTTCAATTTTGTGGAATAGTTTGGATAATATTGGTATGAGGTCTTCTATGAAGGTCTGATAGAATTCTGCACTAAACCCGTCTGGACCTGGGCTCTTTTTGGTTGGGAGGCCTTTAATGACTGCTTCTATTTCCTTAGGAGTTATGGGGTTGTTTAACTGGTTTATCTGTTCCTGATTTAACTTCGGTACCTGGTATCTGTCTAGGAAATTGTCCATTTCCTGTAGATTTTCAAGTTTTGTTGAATATAGGCTTTTATAGTAAGATCTGATGATTTTTTGAATTTCCTCTGAATCTGTAGTTATGTCTCCCTTTTCATTTCTGATTTTGTTAATTTGGACACACTCTCTGTGTCCTCTCGTTAGTCTGGCTAAGGGTTTATCTATCTTGTTGATTTTCTCAAAGAACCAACTTTTGGTTCTGTTGATTCTTTCTATGTTCCTTTTTGTTTCTACTTGGTTGATTTCAGCTCTGAGTTTGATTATTTCCTGCCTTCTACTCCTCCTGTGTGTATTTGCTTCTTTTTGTTCTAGAGCTTTTAGGTGTGCTGTCAAGCTGCTGACATATGCTCTTTCCTGTTTCTTTCTGCAGACACTCAGCGCTATGAGTTTTCCTCTTAGCACAGCTTTCATTGTGTCCCATAAGTTTGGGTATGTTGTATCTTCATTTTCATTAAATTCTAAAAAGTTTTTAATTTCTTTCTTTATTTCTTCCTTGACCAGGTTATCATTGAGTAGAGCATTGTTCAGTTTCCACGATATGTGGGCATTCTTCCTTTATTGTTATTGAAGACCAGCTTTAGGCCGTGGTGGTCCGATAGCACGATGGGATTATTTCTATCTTTCTGTATCTGTTGAGGCCTGTTTTTGACCAATTATATGGTCAATTTTGGAGAAAGTACCATGAGGAGCTGAGAAGAAGGTATATCCTTTTGTTTTAGGGTAGAACGTTCTATAAATATCCGTTAAGTCCATTTGGCTCATGACTTCTCTTAGTCTGTCTACGCCTCTGTTTAATTTCTGTTTCCATGATCTGTCCATTGATGAGAGTGGGGTGTTGAAATCTCCTACTATTATTGTGTGAGGTGCAATGTGTGTTTTGAGCTTTAGTAAGGTTTCTTTTTTGTATGTAGGTGCCCTTGTATTTGGGGCATAGATATTTAGGATTGAGAGTTCATCTTGGTGGATTTTTCCTTTGATGAATATAAAGTATCCTTCCTTATCTTTTTTGATGACTTTTAGTTGGAAATTGATTTTATTTGATATTAGAATGGCTACTCCAGCTTGCTTCTTCTGACCATTTGCTTGGAAAGTTGTTTCCCAGCCTTTCACTCTGAGGTAGTGTCTGTCTTTGTCTCTGAGGTGTGTTTCCTATAGGCAGCAGAATGCAGGGTCCTCGTTGCGTATCCAGTTTGTTAATCTATGTCTTTTTATTGGGGAGTTGAGGCCATTGATGTTGAGAGATATTAAGGAATAGTGATTATTGCTTCCTGTTATATTCATATTTGGATGTGAGGTTGTGTTTGTGTGCTTTTCTTCTCTTTGTTTTGTTGCCAAGACGATTAGATTCTTGCCTCTTCTTGGGTATCTTGCCTCCTTATGTTGGGCTTTACCATTTATTATCCTTTGTAGTGCTGGATTTGTAGAAAGATATTGTGTAAATTTGGTTTTGTCATGGAATATCTTGGTTTCTCCATCTATGTTAATTGAGAGTTTTGCAGGATACAGTAGCCTGGGCTGGCATTTGTGTTCTCTTAGGGTCTGTATGACATCAGTCCAGGATCTTCTGGCCTTCATAGTTTCTGTCGAGAAGTCAGGTGTGATTCTGATAGGTCTGCCTTTATATGTTACTTGACCTTTTTCTCTTACTGCTTTTAATATTCTTTCTTTATTTTGAGCGTTTAGTGTTTTGACTATTATGTGACGGGAGGTGTTTCTTTTCTGGTCCAATCTATTTGGAGTTCTGTAGGCTTCTTGTATGCTTATGGGTATCTCTTTTTTTAGGTTAGGGAAGTTTTCTTCTATGATTTTGTTGAAGATATTTACTGGTCCTTTGAGCTGGGAGTCTTCACTCTCTTCTATACCTATTATCCTTAGGTTTGATCTTCTCATTGAGTCCTGGATTTCCTGTATGTTTTGGACCAGTAGCTTTTTCCGCTTTTACATTATCTTTGACAGTTGAGTCAATGATTTCTATGGAATCTTCTGCTCCTGAGATTCTCTTCCATCTCTTGTATTCTGTTGGTGAAGCTTGTATCTACAGCTCCTTGTCTCTTCTTTTGGTTTTCTATATCCAGGTTATTTCCATGTGTTCTTTCTTGATTGCTTCTATTTCCATTTTTAATTCTTTCAACTGTTTGTTTGTGTTTTCCTGGAATTCTTTCAGTGATTTTTGCGATTCCTCTCTGTAGGCTTCTACTTGTTCTCTAAGGGAGTTCTTCACGTCTTTCTTGAAGTCCTCCAGCATCATGATCAAATCTGATTTTGAAACTAGATCTTGCTTTTCTGGTGTGTTTGGATATTCCATGTTTGTTTTGGTGGGAGAATTGGGCTCCGATGATGCCATGTAGTCTTGGTTTCTGTTGCTTGTGTTCCTGCGCTTGCCTCTCGCCATCAGATTATCTCTAGTGTTACTTTGTTCTGCTAATTCTGACAGTGGCTAGACTGTCCTATAAGCCTGTGTGTCAGGAGTGCTGTAGACCTGTTTTACTGTTTTCTTTCAGCCAGTTATGGGGACAGAGTGTTCTGCTTTCGTGTGTGTAGTTTTGTCCCTCTACAGGTCTTCAGCTGTTCCTGTGGGCCTGTGTCTTGAGTTCACCAGGTAGGTCACTTGCAGCAGAAAAGTTGGTCTTACCTGTGGTCCCGAGGTTTGAGTTCGCTTGCGGGGTGCTGCCCACGGGCTCTCCGCGGTGGCAGCAACCGGGAAGATCTGCGCCGCCTCTTCTGGGAGCCTCCGTGCACCAGGGTTCCAGATGGCCTCCGGTGTTTTCCTCTGGAATCAGCAATGTGTGTAGAGAGCAGTCTCTTCTGGTTTCGCAGGCGTGTCTGCCTCTCTGAAGGTTTAGCTCTCCCTCCCACGGGATTTGGGTGCAGAGAACTGTTTATCTGGTCTGTTTCCTTCAGGTTCCGGCGGTGTCTCAGGCAGGGCTCCTGCCTCACCTGGGCCCTCTCCCACGGGAGCCCAGAGGCCTTGTACAGTTTCCTCTTGGGCCAGGGATGTGGGCAGGGGTGGGCAGTGTTGGTGGTCTCTTCTGCTCTGCAGCCTCAGGAGTGCCCACCTGACCAGGCAGTAAGGTCTCTCTCCCACGGGATCTGGGAGCAGAGAGCTGCTGCGGGCCGGGATCCGCGGGTGTGGGACTTCCGGTAAACACAGGACGTGCCTGGTCCTAGAGGGATTCTGCCTCTGTTGTCCCGATTCCACCCGGCAAGTCACTTGCAGCAGATAAGTTAGTCTTACCTTTGGTCCCGAGGCTCGAGTTCGCTCGCGGGGTTCTGCCCACGGGCTCTCAGCGGTGGCAGCGACCAGGAAGAACCAAAATTTTGATTTTATAAGTGTAGGTGCCCTTGCATTTGGAGCACAGACATTTAGATTTGAGAGTTCATCTTTGTGATTTTTCCTTTGATTAATATGAAGTGTCCTTCCTTATCTTTTTTTTTATAACTTTTCGCTGAATGTCTATTTTATTGTATATTAGAATGGCTACTCTAGCTTGTTTCTTTGAACATTTCTCTCGATATTTGTTTTTCAGTCTTTTACTCTGAGGTAGTGTCTGTCTTTGTCTCTGAGGTGTGTTTTCTCCATGCAGCAAAATTCTGTGTTGTCTTACGTATCTATTCTGTTAGTCTATGTCTTTGTGTTGTGGAATTGGGTCCACTGATGTTAAGAGATATTAAGGAAAAGGAATTGTGATTTCCTGTTACTTTTTTTGTTAGAGGTAAAATTATGTTTGTTTGTCTCTGTTCTTCTGGTTGTGTTGCAAGGAGATTACTTCATGCTTTCTCTAGGGTGTTATTTCCCTCCTTGTGTTGGAGGTTTCCATCTATTATCCTTTGTAAGACAGGATTTGTCAAAAGATATTGTGTACATTTGGTTTGTCATGGAATATCTTGGTTTCTCCATCTATATTAATTGAGATTTTTGCTGGACATAGTAGGCTGGGCTGGCAAATGTGTTCCCTTCTGATCTGTATGACATCTGCACAAGATTTTCTGGCTTTTATAGTCTCTGTTGAGAAGTCTTGTGTAATTCTGATAAGTTTGCCTTTACATGTCACTTGACCTTTATCCCTTAGTCCTTTTAATATTCTGTCTTTGTTTTGTGTGTTTGTTGTTTTGATAATTATGTGCAGAAGCAGTTTATTTTCTGGTCCAGTCTATTTGGAGTTCTGTAGGCTTCTTGTATGTTTATGATTTTCTCTTTCTTTAGGTTAGGGAAGTTTTCTTCTAAAATTTTGTTGAAGACATTTACTATCCCTTTACATTGAGAGTCTTCATTCTCTTCTATACCTGTTATCCTTAGGTTTGATCTTCTAATTGTGTCCTGGATTTCCTGGATATTTGAGTTAGTAGCTTTTCACATTTTACATTATCTTTGATGGTTCTGTCATTGTTTTCTATGATATCTTCTGTCCCTGAGATTCTCTCTTCTATGTCTTGAATCCGGTTAGTGATGCTAGCATCAATGACACCTGTTCTCTGTCCTAGATTTTCTATCCCCAGTGTTTTCTCCCTTTGTGATTTTTTATTGTTTCTATTCCACTTTTTAAATCTCAGATGATTTTGTTCAATTCCTTCATCTGTTTGGTTGTGTTTCCTGCAATTCTTTAAGGTATTTTTGTGTTGCATCTTTAAGGGCTTCTATTTTTTACTGGTTTTGTCCTATATTTCTTTAAGGGAGTTATTATGTATTTCTTAAAGTCCTCTATCATCATCATGAGATGTGATTTAAAATCCAAATTTTGCTTTTCCATTGTGCTTTGATATCTAGTATTTCCTTTTGTTGGAGAACTTGTCTCTGATGATGCCAAGTAGTCTAGATTCTGTTGATTAGGTTCCTGTGCTTGCCTCTTGCCATTGGGTTGTCTCTGGTGTTAGCTTGTCTTGCTGTCTCTGAAAATGGTTTGGACCCTCAGTTAATATGTGTGTCAGCCCTCCTGTAGACCTATTTTCTTTCAGCTGGATCTTGGAATACAGAGCTCTTCCAGGGTTTGTGTGCCCTATGGAAACAAGCCATGTCTCTTGAAGTAGAAGATTTGGTCTTATCTCTGCTCTCAGGTGTGTAGGTGCTCCTTGAGACTGACTTTCCACTTTTGGATACAAGAGAAAACCAGAAGTCCCCTGACCCTGACTGCTTCTAGGTCCCTGTGTCCAGAAGACACAGAGGGCAATAAGCAAGTGCCTCTTGGGTCAGGAATGTGGGCAGAAGTAGTTATCTCCTCTGAGCTCTCAGAATTTTTCACTCTCCTCCATTTTTGTTTCTATATTTATTTTAGACAGTAGAAATTTGAGGCTGAACATTTTATAGGTATTTTCTCATATCCTTCTACTTGGGATCCTGTCTGAATACTGGAGATGTTTTTCTCAGGTTCACTATTGTGTATTTAGGTTAAGGTCACTGACATTGAGTCCTGGGAACTTTCCCCATTCCAGATCTCTGGGACTTTCTAGAGGATCTGCACATTTCTGAACAGGTCAGCTGCAGATTTCCGTTCACTCTCTAGGCTCTCTGGGCTTCTCTCCTCACTTCTCACATACATGACCCTGCTCTCATTACCCCTTCCCCATCCAATCCCGTTTCTTCCCTCTGTGCCCTCTGATTATTTTATTTCCCCTTCTAAGTGAGATTTAAGTACATTTACTTCAATCTTACTTCTCTTTCATCTTCATAGGATCTGTGGGGTGTATCATGGGTATTTTGAACTTTCTGGCTAATATCAACTTATAGATGAGTATATATCATGCATGACTTTTTGGATCTGGGTTGACTCACTTAGAAATGTTCTTTTAATAGACTTTGTAATAATGTCTATAAAGTATAAGACAATAAATAGAAAGTTAAATAAAGTGAATGTTAAAGCATTAAAACCCAAAGAGCAATACAGTCTCAGAGTTGATGCTCTTAGAAAACACATTTGTGTCAATCACGCTACATTTTTGGATTGTGTGTCTCTCAAAGATATGATGTTGCATTTATTTATTTATTTACTGTTTTGTTTGTGTCATCACTCCCATGCTGCAACAAGGATATTAAATTTATAACACCTTGGCCTTGGTTCTCACTATAGAATGTAGATTCTTGAATCAAGATCAGTTTGTGAATCTTGATGGTAAATGCTCTTATAAGCTGAGGCTCTTCCTGGACCATCTCATAATTTGTTTTATGAAATAAATATTCACTTAACTTGTTTATGTGTTTTTCTATTTGTCTATGTGAGATCATATGTACCATGAAGATGAAGGAAGTCAGAGAAGCCACCAAATAACATCAGGTCCCCTAGAATTTGAGTTACAGATAACTATGAAACATGATCTGGATGCTTGGAATGAAACCCAGTTCTGCAAGAGCAGCAAGCTTTTTTTACTCACTGATCATATCTGCAGACTTCATCTGAACTTTAAATTGTTTAACAAAATATAGATTCCAGTGGTAAGTGTGTGTGTGTGTGTGTGTGTGTGTGTGTTGTGGGGGGTAAAGTGTGGATAAATCTTAAACTAGAATAGAGACCAAGAAAGCACAACAATAGACAATGAAAAAGGAAGAAGAAAATATGTTTTTTTGAAAATTCCATAATAATATTTAATCACTCGCTTGACAGTTTAATTATTTTAATTTAAAAATTTTCAATTTTTAAGAATCTGCTGGATTTAATTCTTAATAGTGATTCCTCAAAATTCTGTATATGCTGAAATTCTACATTGTATATATGTAATATTACACTATGGTCTAAGTATATGTATATAAAATAATAATAGTAATAATCACTCATATATAATAGTAATAGTAATAATCACTCAAAAGAGACACAAACATGATTTGTTCTTGGTTTGAAATATATTTAACTGCACTGATGGATTGAAAACACTCAGAGGCCTCAGTAGAACGAGGATGATCAAGTAAGTGGGGCAAAGAGGTAGAATGGTTTGTGCATAATGAAGTGAAACAAAACTAGAGACATGAATGTAGTGAGTAACAGCTGAGTAAAACCTGTGCTGCTAACTCAGACCATGGTGAAGTTCCAGCACATGGTACTGCAAAAGACTGTTCTGAGTCCATGGTCCAGCACCATTAAGGATCTGTGTCTACATCTGTGTCCATGTTACCACTGAAGGTTATATAAATCTCTCTGCTCTGAGCTGTAGCCTGGGTCCATGTTCATGTCCAATGGCTGCACAGAACCAGTGCCCACACCTCACTCACTTCTGCATTCCTGAGAGTGGACTCCACCACTCACAAGAGCATTACTGGAAAGCTGGAAAAAAAAAACAACAACAACAACTCAACAACCATGCAGATCCATATTCAGGGCTTTGAGTAGGTCCACTCCAACATCTAGCCCATCTATGAACCACTGATGCTACAGAAGAAAATCTTCAAGATCTCAATGATACAGGACAACAGGATCTACGGGAGAAACCCCAGTTTGGATCCAGTATTGATAATGTGGCAGAAACCAGAGGCCTTGGACCACACCAATGGCACTTTGCAATGAAAATTTCTAAGTTAAACTGTGTGAACAAAAGAATATACTCTGTCACAATGTGACTTACAGTATCTTACAAAGCAAGATTTATTTTTTCCTTTTTTTTTTCATTTCAAGGGTGGTAGGATGATATGTAAGAGCTGGAAGATGAGTGGGATAAAGATGCATGACCTGAAATTCCAAACAAACAAATAAAATGTTTTTTTTAAAGCTGTTGTAAAAAAGAAAACTTGCTTTTATTTATTTAAGACACGAATAATGGCTTGAAGAAACCTAAGTTCTATTTACTCCTTTTCTTCCCAAGTTATCCATGTTTGATTTCAGCAGGAGTCTGTTAAAACAGGATTTGTTAGAAAAGCAAGCTTGGACAGCTCAACTTCAGCAGCAGCTTGTTCATCAAAGGGTGCTAGCAGGACGCCTGCAAACTGCTCGGAGCTATGGTCTGAAGATGAAGCATCTGTTTACCACACATTCAGTTGGAAACAGACCTGAGCATGTTTCAGATGGGGACTGTCAGTCATATTTTATTGAAAAGAACAAAGGGAAGATTAACTGTGGAAATATTTGGTGACTAGTTGCTTCTCTTGGAACTTGATGTCTGAAAAAAAATCCCTGGCCAAGGTCTGGAGCTCCTGCAAATGTCTGTCATCTAAGAACCAACCACATCCTCAGAAAGCTTTATACTAGAATATGATTGGTCATTCTTCTTCTTCTGATCTAATGTTTCTACATATTACTGGTCAGCATACACATTATTCTGTTCCTAAGTGTTTAATTTAAATATTCAAAAATGAATTGTTCTGTTGGGACAGCAAACACAGATCATTGCATAATTTACTTCAGAGTTACGTCACAGTAGAGAAAGCACTGACTCTCAAAGGATGGATTTATTTTAAAAGTATGGTAAGAAGGGACAGCCAAAGAAGAAGCATTGCAGAAGGTCTTACACTGTGGAACAAGGCAATCAAAATGTTTTGTGAAAGAAGAGGAAAGTTTGAATTATCTTCCATGCAACCAGATCTATAGCCCAGTTCTACTCATGAGATCCACACTGGCATCACACATATTTGTTTGAAGAACTGTACTTTTGAAAGGATAATCTTTATAAAGATGTGTGTGTGTGTGTGTGTGTGTGTGTGTGTGTGTGTGTGTGTGTGTGTGTGTGTGTGTGTGAATTTTCATGACATGTTTATTAAATGAGGGAACGACTCTGTTAAGTTTATTGGGTCTTAATATTAGTCGAATGGTATTTGGCATTGGGTTAACATCATTAGGTAAAAATGGAGGAAAAAAAAAGACAGAGAGGAGGAAATATTTTAAGAAACCATTAAGTTAACGAACCATATAAAAATCTTAACAGTATCTGTTCAATGCTCAAAGGCAGAATGAAAATGTTAGGGCTCAGAAGAAGGAGTGGGATGACAGGAGAAAGGTATACAAACAGACACAGATAGTCTACTTATTTTCTTCTGAAACATGCAGGGAAATCAAAAAGGAAGAATTGGGGAAATTGAAGAAATGTTGGCATTTGTGCACCCAGCACACTAAGGAAGCAGATGTTCCCAGAAAAGAGAGGAGCAATTGCATTCTTACCACATGATTTCCTCATAGGATTTCAGAGCAGCAGTGACATACAAACCTTAAAAAGGAGAAAGCAGAATGAATGGGATTCCTTCTAAAGCTGGTGATGAGATGGAAGAAAACTTCACAGTTCTGAATGGCTCTGTATTTGCACTGGGGTGATCCTTCAAAGTCCAATGGGAAAGCATAATACAAATATGATCTGAAATATTCTTATACTTTCCCATCATTTATACTTAAATTGGATATGAAAACATGAATGATGGAGCTGCGAAAAGGATTGATGGCTCGTAAGTTTGGGGCCAGCATGAACTCCAGCCCTAGAAGATTGAGGAATGGAATCCCGAGAGCATGACAGGTAGTTACACAAGCAGTATTTGAGGGATTTGACTGAGACTCTGACACATAAACATATTAAAATGATCATTTTTGACATCCTTTTCAATCCTCCATGTGCACAATTATCCACACACATGCACACATGAAAACACACACACACACACACACACACACACACACACACACACACACACACAACCAAACGCATAAGACAGGGGTGTATCATAATGAAGAATACCTATAAAATTATCTCCATATCTCTTACTGTTGTTTGCTTGTCAGTGTTTGAAGGACTAAAATGTGGTCATTGGGCATGGCAGCACACACCTTTAATGCCAGTACTTGAGAGACAGAGCAAGTGAATATCTCTGAGTTTAATGCCTGCCTTTTCTATGTAATGAGTTCTAAAAAGCTTGGGTTCATAGTGAAACACTGTTAAATATGAATCTATACATACAATAAACTGTTGAAGAAGTGTTGTTTAACTTCCATTAAGTCCAACACCAGGAGATGGAGAGATTTGTTTGCAGCTGTTCACCCACTGGGGAGCACACCTGGTTCCGATGGATTGTTTGACATCCATCTTCCTGCCTGAGATTCTAAGTAACCTCTGAAACACAAAATGAATGTTGGAAGATTTTTAAGAAGGAAGATGGGCTTAAAATGGTGGGAGGGAGATAAGAGAGAACAAGAAGGAAGAACAAAAGTAATACATTACATCGAATAATGAAATAGTTACATACAGATATTAATTAAAAGAGTTAAAACTCTAAAAGAAGATATTTCATGTTAAAAATTCCATACCTTTTTCAATTAATAATAAAGTCTGTGAAGATTTCTTAGAAATGCAAGATATAAATTCTCTGTGTCTCTCTCTTTGTTCCCCCTTCTCTAAGTCCCTGTCCTGTTTCTGTGTCTTTGTGTCTGTCTCTCTATCTCTGTTTCTCTCTTTTTCTCTGTTTCTCTTTGTATCTCTCTCTGTATCTCTCTCTCCTTATTTTACTATGGCAGCTTTTTCCAAAACGACATGAGGAAGCAGCACACAGAGAGTCCTCACTCCAGATAAAGGTAAGAGACTACAGCAGAAACACTGCTCAGGGCTGGCTGACTGATGCCCCAGGAGAGTTGCTCAGCTACAGGACTGAGAACAACAGGTTTGACTGTTGTAGGAAGATCAAAAGCTTCCAGAGGCAAAGGTGAAATGAAACAGCATAGCTGATGCTGTCAGCATCCAAGGGAAGCATCACATGCGAAGGCAGTTTAATGAAAAATTTGCAGCAGACTCAGAGACCTTCAAACACATGAAAATATCCAACAGATCTTTATTACAGAATTCTTTCAATCATAGCATAATAAGTGACAGGGTCAGTTGATAATTTTGTATTTACAATGACCTAAACACCTTACTGGAGTTAAAAGCACCTGCAAATTCATTCCTATGGATGGCATTGTGGGCTACAAAACCCTTATTATTTTTTTTGTATTTAACTAAACTCAATAATCCAAAATCAACAGCTCACATGCATTATTTAAATAGCTAGCAAAAGGCATGATTAAAAACTATTAAAGTAGCTTAACAACTATTAGAAATTAAAATTATGAAAGGCTTTGAGAGGGTATGAGATTTGTTCTGTTCCTTGTACGTTTTATCATTGTTTTAATGTTTAAAGTAGGTGCAAGTGTGTTTATTCCTATCTGTCCATTCTTTAAGAAGTTCTTTCTTTTTATTTTAAAATGCTCTCTCTCTATCATACCTACTGCAGAACCCAGATGCAGTATTCTGTTTAACTTATCATTCCAGTAATTTACTAAAGATTTCTTTTTGATTATCTTATGAATCACCATCTCAAGACCGTAGCCCTTTGGCAGAAGCATACATTTTATTTTTCTTACAGATGTAAAACAATGCAGAGATCTGCTTGCTTTTGTTAAGCACAGACCATAACATAGTCTGTAATAAACATCTCTATCACACCTGGGCCTAACCTTGCTCTGTCCTATGCTGACCTTGAACTCAGTAATATGCCTACCTTTGTATTCTTCTGACAAGCTGGCTCATAGAGTTGCTGGCTGTGTTTCTTTATATACATGAAGTCCCTCAGAATTCATATTGTTTCCTCTGTGTGTGTGTGTGTGTGTGTGTGTGTGTGTGTGTGAGACACTTTTTTTGTAGTGTTAAGGGCTGTTTTGAAGGTGCCAGCATTTACAATTTTGCAGAGACCCACTCAACTCCAGGACTTAGGCTGTTTCTAAATTCTTATGGACTTATTAGTGTACACTATTATGCAAGCAAGCCATACACCCACAGCAACCATCAACACTCCTGGAGGCTCATGCTGTCCTAGGGGCAGGAAGCATGTCACTCTGTCCTGACCAGGGCCACACATGACTTGGCACCATTCAGGTCCTTGGGCTAGTGTGGCAAGAACATTTGCTGAGCCACCCTACCATTTTTTACAATCAGCCTGTATTTTTGTTGTTGTTGTGATTGTTGTTGTTGTTGGTTGGTTGGTTTTTTGTGTTTTGTTTTGTTTTTCTTGGCTTATTTTCATCAGTGTTGAAAGTTGAACCCAGGTCTTGCTGCAGGTTAGACAACAACTGTGACACAAAACTTTACCTATATCCCCAAAGTTGAAAATGTTGTTAATTAAGTGAACTATTTTTCTCTAGAACAGAATACAGTGACTGACACCTAAAGCAAGCTGTACTATATACACCCTAAATGTCCATGAGTTGCTTTGTAAAGAAAATTGGACTTCTGTAGGTTTGGGGAAGATATCTTATATTTGTGAAATTAATGACAGTTTCTAGTACAACACCCTCATAATTTCTTCTCAAACAGTAATGAGAACATAAATATATTACACAAAGTGAACAGGAAAGTTTCTTTCATAGCCTAGTCTTTGATCCTACAATTCTGAGACTTACTTTCCCTAGTTCATGGTTGGAAATAGCATTGGGTATAATCTCAATACAATATCCCTGTGTCTCTTGTCCTAAATATTAACAATAATCCTCATTTTTGTTTCATGTGGAAAAGTAAAAATGACTGCAAATGGAAGAAAGATGTAGGTGGTAGTTAGGTACAATGTTCAGAAATCCAATAACACTCCAGCTAATGAGCTCCTGTGACTGCAGGCTCCATCTCTGCTTCACCTTAAAGGATCATTAAACCTTACCCCCTGGATTACTGAAGTCAAGCCTTGGAAAATAGACCAACTATAGGTACAAGTACTATTAACTTATGTTCTGCTTAAGTTGATGGTTTTCAGGAGTTCTTGACCCAGAGCAGTTCCTTTAATTGATTCATGAACGCAATCTTGCCTGTGCACATTTGATGCTCTGAGGAGCTTAAGCATCATGCAGCATTCACCTAGCATGAGTCAAACTTGCTAAACCAGGCCCCCACCAAGACTGCTCTACTGTAGACTATTTGTTTGTTTGCCTGTTTACAAAATATTATAGAATATAAGCAATGCACACTGCTGTGATCACATCATTAGGATTCAAGTTCTGTCGCAGAGCACTTGATCTACCCTAGCTATATGGTCAATCTCTTTCCTATACCCAAGAGAAGATGCTTCCTCATTAGAAAATCAGTTTCTTTTGCTAAAGTGTAAGGTATCAGTGGAAATCATGTTACAATTACTGTTGACAAAATAACTGTATTCAAAGACTGATGCCTTAGAAGACTAGAAAGATAGAAATGAAGAACACAGCAAGCTTTAGGATCAAGGTTTTTCTGCCATGTCCCCACTTTTCTTCCCTGTACTATGTCCTCCATGTAACTAAGAATACCATGACCATGTCTTTCCATTCCGAAGTCAATGGACCTACAAACACTAGCTCATTCTCAGCCTATGCAAGACCTCTACTGACAAGTGTCTTCTTCATATCAAGAAGAATATTCCTTATAGTAACATAGGAAATATTAGACAAGTAGTAATTTTCTGATTCCTCATCCCATTCTGATGATTGGATAAATGTCATATGCCTTGATAATGATCCACTTCCTCTTTCAGGCACAGCATAAAAATATAAAGCTTTGTGTCACTTTCCTGTCCCGTTTCTAAAGGCTTTTCTGTCACAAAATTTTTGCTCAAATGCACTTCTTACATTTTTTTTCTAGGCACTCTATCCCTTTAGAGGTGTCATTCTTAATCTTTGCTATACATTACAAAGATAGTATCCCCCATTTCCTGGTTTGGCTTACACTCAAAGACAAGTTATTGGAGTCGCATAAGAAGGTATCTGATTTCTCCTTCTTCCGTTTCTGACTAAAAACATCAATGGGATACATTATAGAGTCTTTGGGAGACTCAGTTCCCTCAACAGCAAAATAAGAACGCTGGGTTTTATTCTGCATCATGCTTCAGATACTGAGAGATAAAGAATAAATGGTAGTGTACACAGTCTCATGAATCATTATGGCTGATACTGCATTAGGCAGAGAAAAAGTCTAACTCACTTCTACTGAGATGAGAATTTGATCATAGTAACAGTAACTTTCCTTTTTGTTGCTATTCCTGGAAAGTGATTTTGTTGGTCCTTGGTGACTGTTTCAAAATGCTTAAAATGGGCTACATGGATGACTAAGTAATGGGGAATACATGCAGGTGTTAAAGGGGAAAGTAGCTCACATCTCAGCACTCATGTCATCTGACTTGCAACTGATTATAACTCCAGCTCCAGAATCAAATGCACAAACTCGCACATACTACATAATATGTAAATGTATACATAATGTGTATCTGCTGATACACACTAATCTTATTGTAACTTGTTATGCCATATTTGGTTGATAACTAAGGGAGAGCTGCTTTTTATCGGGAGGAACACAGGTGGGAGTGGATATGGGGAAGAGGAGAGATTGTAAGGAATGACTGGCAGGAGTAAAGGAAGGGGAAACTGCACTTGGAATGTAATATATGAGAGAAGAATGGATAAGTAATAAATCTTTAAATATCTTAAATCTCCTCTCTCTCTCTCTCTCTCTCTCTCTCTCTCTCTCTCTCTCTCTCTGTGAGTGTGTGTGTGTATGTGTGTGTGTGTGTGTGTATTTGTGGGTAGGTGTGTAAATGAATGTGAAATACCAAGGATCAAGTTTATAACATTATCAACCTTCTTTTATTGAAATGGAGTTTCATTAGCATAAAACTCATCAATATTTATTTCCCTTTAGACAATTAACAGTACCTATCATCTCATCCCTGTAGCTCTAACGTCATGATTTCTGGTGCACACAGAAGACCCAATTATTTCTACATACATTTAGGACATTATATTTAACAATTCATAAGATTTTAAGTATACCTCAATTTTTCTCCAAATAATTCATGAAGTCAGAATTTGATTTAAAAAAATAAAAAGAAAAAAAAACAACCTAGGATACAGTGTACCTACCCCCTTCATTTTACAAGTAAGAAACTGAGGAAAAGAATGGCATTGCACTTGGTTATACAGACATAGACCCTTTGAGAGTGAATTGTGTCTCTTTAGAAACTCACAAATACATGGAACACCATCCTTTGTTCTCTTCTGAGGTTTAGCATCATATATTCTAGCAGTCTCCATGTCACTCAAAATTGTTCAAAATAAACAGTGAGAAATCAACTACAACATTTCTTACCTGTTTCATGTAACATCGCATCTGTGCTAGGTTTTCTCCAGAGAAATACAATGTAATTTCTTCAGTTCACAACTTGAATCTGTTATAGCTAGAATGTCAGACGTTTTATCTTAAGTTCTGTTGTAGTTTCTATTCAGAAAGTGTGAGTGTACAATGGTAAAACGACTGCAAAACTTGATCTGAACTTAATCCCTGGTACCTTTACAGTAGATGGAGAAAACTGACTCTTTTAAATAATCCTTTGATTTCTGTAGGCATGCTCAATCACTCAATCTCTCTCTCTCTCTCTCTCTCTCTCTCTCTCTCTCTCTCTCTCTCTCCCTTTCTCTCTCTCACACACACATGGGTGGAGAGATACAAAGACAGACAAAGAAATATTTTTAAAGAAAAATAAAATTTGGCAGTGCAGTCTGCACCTCCACTAGCACCCATGGCACATTTTATGCATATTTCCTTATCCATCATCCCTGCCTGTCTCCAAGGTCTTCACAAACCAGGGACATACTTGAGACCTTGCTCAAATGCTAAGACAAACTGAATTCACCCCACAGAGCCCAAAAGACATGGGATCTATGACACTCTTGCACATCCCATATCACCTTTTTAATCTGCACATCCATGTGCACCTACAGCAGATTTGGAGGGCCTGCTTTCCAACCCCACAGAACTACTTGTCTCTCAGGAGGACTCCTCTAATCTGACAGAGTAGGACTGCTATAATCAGGGACATAGGAGATCTGCTCTGACCGGAGACAACACTGCCTACCTTGTAGGAAGCATTCTCTAACACAGATCACACAGGTCTTCCTGTTGCTGAGGAGGCCTATTCAAAGATACCTAGGCCACTTGAAAAAGGAGATACCCAGATAGTTAACAGAAGTGAGAGAACATAAGGAACTGAAGCCAATTCAATTTAGCACTGTCAGAACGTAGTCCTCCTACCACTGCAAGCCCTGTATAATCTAACATGCCTGAAGAGTAAGATTCTGACCTAAAATCCTATCTCATGAACATGATAGCAACTTTAAGTAAGATATAAATAATTACCTTAAAGAAATACAGGAAAACAGGCAAACAGATACTACTAATATAAAGAAATGAAGTAAATCCATTAAAGAAATACAGGAAAATACAATGAAACAGGTGATAGGAACAAAATTGGCTGTGCACTAAAAAAATGGAAGTAGAAAAAGAAAGAAATCACAATAGAGGCAACTCTGGAAACGTAAAATATAAGAAAGAGATCTGAAACTACAAGAACTACAAATGCAAGCAACTCCAAAGGAATACAAGAGATGGGTGAAAAAGAGAAATTCAGGTGTATAAGATGCCATAAAAGATATTGACATATCATTCAAATAAAATTCCTACTATAAAAACTTGAGCACCCTCATACAGGCAAAGGGGAGAGGGGATGGTGATGTGGGATGGGGGACTGATAGTGGGCTATTCATGAAGCAGGATATCATGGGATAGGGGGATGCTTGAGGTGCTAACCAGTCAGATATCACTTGAAATGTAAATGCATGGAATAACTAATAATAATAATAAATCCTAAGCGAAAACATCTAGGAAATTTTGGACACAATGAAAAGATCCAGTGAGTGAAGTTTCCCAGTTCAAAGGGGCAGAAAACATTTTCAACAAAACCGTAGAAGAAAACTGCCCTAACATACAGAAAAAAAAAAAAGTCATAAGAAAGCCTACAGAAAAACAAATGCCATGGAATAGAAAAGACAATCCAACTGCCACATAATAATCAAAACACTAAATATACAGGACAAACAAAGAATATTAAACATTGTAAGGGAAAATTGCCAAGTGGCATATTTAAGTTATACCTACCTTTTCAACAGAGACACTAAAATCCAGAAGATCTTAGACAGATCTCACATAGTCCCTAAGAAACCACATATGCTGTTCCAGACTACTATATCCAGTAAAATTTTCAATCACCTTAGATGGGGAAAGCAAGATATTCCATAAAAAAAATTAAACAACAACTTTCTAGTAATCCAGACATACAGACTTACAGAAGATACTAGAAGGAAAACTCCTATACAAGGTGGGTAACTCTAACCAAAGAAGCATAAAAAATTAATCATCGCATAGTAAATGCAAAAGAAAAAATAAGTATAGGCACACACACACACACACACACACACACACACACACAATACCACCTCCAACAAAAACAACAGAAATATAACAGGAACTCACAATCATTGGTCATTAAATTCTGTTAACATCAATAAATTTAATTTCCTAATAATAAGACACAAGCTAAGAGACTACATACACAAAGAGGCTCCATCGCTTTACTGCATGCAAGAAATACCCTCAGTGACATTGACAGAAACTTGCTCTGAGTACATAAATGGAAAAAGGATTTCCAGGCAAACTGTGTAAAACACAGGCTGGAATAACCATTCATATAAGCCATAAAAGAGAATTTTGACCAAAAGTAATCTAAAAAGTTGGAGAAGGACATTTTGTACTCCTGAAAGGAAAAATTAAATAAGACAAAGTCTCAATTCTGAACATATATGCCCCAAATGGAAGGGCACACACATTTGTAAAAGAAGCTCTACTGAAGGCTGAAAACACAATAATAGTGAGAGACTTCAAATGCCCCACTCTCACTAATAGACAAGTCATTGAACAGAAACTATACAGAGGCACAATGAAACTAACAGAACTTATAATCTAAATGGATTTAAAAGATATGTACAAAACTTTTCAACCCAATATAAAAAAATATATTTTCTTCTTAGCATCTCATATGGGAAGATTGAAATAACCCCTTTTATTCTTTAAGATCACATACTCCTGGGTTGGGGATTTAGCTCAGTGGTAGAGCGCTTGCCTAGCAAGCAAAAGGCCCTGGGTTCGGTCCCCAGCTCCAAAAAAAAAAAAAAAAAAAAAAAAAAAAAAGATCACATACTCCTGGAAACTGAATGAATCTCTACTCACTCAGTGATAACTTGATCCAAAAAAAAAAACAAAAAACCAAAAAAACAAAAAAAAACAAACAAAAAAATTCACCAAGAAAAAAACAAAAAAAAAAAAACAAAACAAAACAAACAAAACAAAGAATAAGACTTTTTAGAAATCAATTAAAATAAACACACAGCATGGGACTCAATGAAATCAGTGTTAAGAGAAAAATCCATCACATTAAGTTCCTTCATAAAGAAATTTGAGAGATCCTATCCTAGCAACTTAAAAGCACACCTAAACACTCCTAGAAAAACAAAATCACAAACCAAAACAAACAAAACAAAACAAAAAAACAAGAATCAAACATGTGTAAGAGGTGTAAATGGCAGGAAGTAGTCACACACAGGGCTAAAATAAAATCAGCTGAATAGAAAGAAAGAAAACAATACAAAGAAACAATGAAATCAAGAGTTGGTTCTTTGAGAAAAACAGCACAATAGATATATTTTTAGCCTAAATAACTAAGAGTCACAGACACAGTATCCAAATTAAAAAAAAAAATCAGAAATGAAAAAGGAGAAATAACAAGAGAAATTGAGGAAATTCAAAAAGTTGCCAGATATTACTCAAAAGTCTATATTTGACGCAATTGGAAAATCTAGATGAAATGGATGATTTTCTAGACAGATACCATGTGTGAAAGTTAAATTTAGATCAGGTGAATTATCTAAACTGTCCTGTAACCCCTAAGGAAACAAGAGCAATCATTAAAACCCTCCCATAGCAAAACAAAATAAAAAAAATAAACAAACAAAAAACTAAAACAAACAAGCAAACAAAAACATAGGATAGATGGTTTTATTTCAGAATTCTCCCAGACATTCAGTAAACTGCTAATACTAATACTCACTCCTCAAAATGGGACAAAAGAACACTATATAATTCAATCTATGAATACACAGATACTCTGAGACATAAAACACACAAAGACCCAGCTAAGAAAACAAACTTCAGACCAACTTTACTTATAAATATCAATGTAATAATATCACACAAAATATCTCACAAACCTAATCCAAGAACACATCAAAAGTATCATTCACTATGGTCAAGTTGTCTTCATCTCAGGGAAACAGGGATGGGTCAATATATGAAAATCCTTCAATGTAATCAACTTCCACTGGCTGGCTTTATGTGTCAACTTGACACAAGCTGGTGTTATCACAGAGAAAGGAACTACCATTGAGAAAATGCCTCCATGAACTAGATCCAACTGGAAGGCATTATTTTCAAGTAGAGATCAAGGTGGGGAGGGCCCACAATGAGTGTTGCCAGGCCTGGGCTAGTGGACCGGGTGTGCCCCTCTTGGAGAATGGCCTTGTTTTTGCATGTGTATCATTGTGAGTGTGTGCTTTAAGTCCCTCATAAGATCTATAAGAAGGCAAGCTGAGGAAGCAATAGGAAGACATCCAGTAAGCAGCATCCTTCCATGGCCTGTACTTCAGCTCCTATACATGACCTCCATGTTCCTGCATTGTGTGAGTTCCAGTCCTGATTTACATTGGTGATCAAAGCAATGTGGACATATAAGCTGAATAAAACTTTTCCTCCTCAATTTGCTTCTTGGTCATGATGATTTGTGAAGTAATAGAAACCTTGCCTAAGATACCACTATATAAAAATCTCAAAAGAAAAAAAAAATCTCAGGCTCATCTCATTAGATGCTGATAAACTGTGATGGTTTGTATATGCTAGGTCCTGGGAGTAGCAATATTAGAAGGTGTGCCCCTGATGGAGTAGGTTTGGCCTTGTTGAAATAGTGCACCATGTGGGTGTGGGCTTTAAGTCCCTCATACTAGTTGCCATGAGATGAGTATTCTGCTAGCAGCCTTAATATGAAGATGAAATCTCAGCCTCTCCTGCACCCTAACTGACTGGATTGGGCCATATCCCCACCTTGATGATAATGGATTGAACCTTTTAATGTGTAAGCAAGCCTCAATTAAATGTTGTCTTTATAAGAGTTCCATTGGTCTGTTCACAGTAGCAAAACCCTAACTAAGACATAAACCTTGGACAAAATTTCAATACCCCTTCATGTTAAAAGACTAGGAAAGATCAGAAGAGATTCATGGTACATACCTCATCATAATAAAAGCAATATTCACCAAGCCAACAGGCAACATCAAATTAAAAGAAGAAAAATATGAAACAATCACACTAAAATCAGGGAGGAAAGAAGACTGCCAACTCTCTCATTTATTCTTTTCTGTGTTTTATGTTCTAGCTAGAGCAATAAAACAACAAAAGGAGATCAAGGAGATACAAATCAGTATATGTGGATAATGTGTTAGTATATAATTTATCTTGAAAAAAAATTATCTTGAAAATTCTACCAGAGCACTCCTATAACTGATAATGTCAGCAAAATGCGTAGGATAGGCAAAACAATTCTAAACAATAAAAGAACTTCTGGGTGAATTATCATCCATAATTTCAAGGTGTAATACTGAGCAATAGTACTAAAAACTGTATGGCATTCAGAGACAAAGGGGTCAATGGAATAGAATCAAAGACCCAGAAATAAAACAAATGATACTTGATCTTTGACAAAGAAGTCAAAAACATACAGTGGGGGTGGGAAGGAGAGGAAAGCATCTTCAACAAATGCTTCTGGTCTAATTTGTTGTCTGCATGTAGGATAATGCAAAGTGATCCATGTTTATCACACTTCACAATGCTCAAGTCGATTGGTTCAAGGACCTCAACATAAATGAGTCTCCAACTCATTGGCACAGGGTGAAACTACTTAAACAGAACTTCAATGTCACAAGCTCTAAAATCAACAATTGATAAATTGGACCATTTGAAACAGAAAAGTTTATGTAAGGCAAAGGACATTGTCAATAGGACAAAAATGCCAACCTACAATTGTGAAAAGATCTTCACTCATTGCATAGAAGACTAATATCCAAAATATATAAGGAACTCAAAAAGTTAACCTCCAAAAATGCCCAATACCTCAATTAAAAGAATGGGAAAGAGATAACCAGAGAATTCTCAACAGAAGAATCTCAAATGGCTAAGAATCAATGAAAGAAATGTTCAACATTCTTAGTTATCAGGGGAATGCAAATCAAAATGGCACTAAAATTACACCTTACACCAGTCAGAATAGCTAAGACCAAAAGTGCAAGTGACAGGATATTGCTGGTCAGGGTGTGGAGAAAGAGTAACTTTCCTTCATTCCAGGTGGAATTTCAAGGTACTACAATAACTCCTGGAATCAATCTGGCCATTATCCAGAAAACTGTAAATAGTTCTACTTGAATTCCCCGTCTATACTCCTCATGGCTATATACCCAAAGGACAATCCATCATTCCACCAGGACACATATTCTAATATATTCTTAACACCTTGTGTGTAATAGCCAGAAAATACAGAGCTATACCTCATCCAAAAAAAATGGACACAGAAAAATGTGTGTTAATTTATATAATGGAGTTCTATTCAGGTATTAAAAATGAGAACATCATGAACTTTTCAGCCAAATGCATGGAACTAGACAATATCATGAGTGAGGCAACTCAGACCTAAAATTATATGTATAGAATATACTCACTGATAAGTGAATATTAACCAGAATTTCAGTATACCCAGGATACAAACCACAGACCCTATGACTTTAAATAAGAGTAAAGGCCCAAGTGAGGATGCTTCAATCACACACAGAAAGGAGAACCAAATAATCGAGAGAGAGAGAGAGAGAGAGAGAGAGAGAGAGAGAGAGAGAGAGAGAGAGAGAGAGAGAAGCCAAGGAGAGAGGGAATGATAGAGAAAAGGCACGATAAAATAGGAAAATAGGAAATAAACCCAGAAGGCCAGGAGAATGAAAGGAAAAATGGGTCTGTCAGGAATAGGGGATGGAGAGTTTGGGAGGATCTCTACTTAGTCCTAGACATCTGGAATATGAGAGGCACCCAGAACTCAATACAGGTGACTTTCGTCACAATGCCAAAATGTTGGGTGATGGAACCTGAAAAGTCCACAAGTAGTTAGGGCTCCCAGTGAAGTGATAGTAACCCCAATTCATCTTCAAAATTTTGGACACAGAATTTTTCCCTTCTAAAGAAAATGCAGAGACAAAAATGGAGCAGAGACTAAAATAATCGCTATACATTGACAAACCCAATTCAGAAGCCATTGCATGGGTGGGCACCAAATATTTACATTATAAATGATGATAGGATAGCTGTCCTCTGAACATCTCTACTATCATCTGACTTAGACAGATTCAGATACTTGTAGCCAACCTTGGATTGAGATCAAGGACCCTTATCTAAGACTTAGGAAAAGAATTGAAGGAACTGAAGGGGATGGTAGCATCATAGGAAGACCAACAATGTCAACTCATCTGAACCCCTGGGAGCTCCCAGAGACTAAGCCCCCAGTCAAAGAGCATGCACAGGCTTGAGTGAGGACCTTGGCACATATGTAGCACAGGACTGATTTTGATGTACCCATTCCTCTAGTGATGTAATGCCCCAGATAGTTAAGATGCCTGGGAGTAGGGTGTCACCATCTCATTAATAAAATGGAGGATGGGGTGGGGAACTCTGGAAGAGAGACACTGAGACGGGGAAAGTATTTGGAATGTAAAGAAATAAAATGGTTAATTAAACAAACAAACAAACAGCAAAAAAATCGCATATAGCTCTGAGGGAGATGGATTTCAGTAGTAAGATTCTCAAAATTATACATGTCACTTAAGATATTGGGGTCATTTTGATTTGCTTCTAACTTCTACCAATTGTCTTAATCTCTTCTTGGGTCTGGCTTTCAGGTCAACCGTTTTTTCAGTCTTCTCTTGTTTTTAGCCAACATTGAGAGCACTGGAGTATGGGATCTTATCGTTTATTTAAATTGTATGCTTCCTATGTAAAGGACATGGCGATGGGCCAATTTTTTAAGAATACGAATGACCCAAAAATGTACAGCCCACAGAATCCAGTGAATCCCTGCGCTTTAAATCCAGCTTGTATCTGCTATGCTGAACTAAGACCCTTCCTTTCTTATAGGCTTGAAGATAAAGAAGGGAAGCTTGAAAAAGTCTGAGAGTTAGCAGTGAAGCCTGAGGCATCTCAAGAGATAATCCTGAGTTCTTCTGCTTACCACTGTAGACTCAACTGGGTTATAGTTAGACACAATAACAATCTAAGCTTACACATTTGACATGTTCTTGCCTATCTCCAGCTTCTCTGTGTTTAAATTCAAGTAATAATCATTTGTATTTGTACTATAAAATGTGATCCAGTTAGACTAAAGGAAGGGCCTTGTGTAGTCACTCAGAGCACTGTAAAGAAGATGATGCAAAAAAAAAAAAAAAAGTTTGGTATTCATCTGAGAACACTGAAGAGATCTATGTATCCTTAAACACTAAGGGTAAGAAGTTTTGGTACAAATAATAGAAAGGTATTTCTATAAGATTCAAACCTGGGGTTTTGAGGGTCTGATGTAACTAACAAGCTAGACTTGTTTACAAGTTCTTGATAAGCCAGGTAAATAGAGAAATCATAAAAACAGTCTTAGAATAACCACTTCTAGTCCCTCAAAAGTCCAGGAAATTGGGGCGACGGTTCTTCAATAACTTATTCAAGCTGAACATGGGTGTTGAGATATTCTTGGGGAGTAGGGGGTAGGAAGAATGAAGCAAATGTAGCCAGATGTGTGTCTTGACTGGACCCACCTGAAAGTCATTGAGACCAGGAATCCAAGTAGGTATATTCTGTAAAATATAATCCTCAAAACAAAAGTTTAGAATAGAAATAACTTTTTGTTTGATTTTCTTCAATCTAGTTTTTCAGGGGGTCTCCCTTTTTCAAATCTGATCAGTATGAGTCTGTGAAGTTTCCAGAGCCTAGTGACACTTTGAAAACACAAAGACAAAACCTTTCTCCCAAAATATTGTGTTCCTTATTCTGTAACCAGAAAAGCTTGTATCTTGCACTGTCTCCCAGAGTAATAATATAACCATAAAACTCAAAACCCAGTATGAACGTTAAACAATTGTTAAAAAGGAAGTAAGCTAAACAATAGTGTTAAACAATGAGCCTGATAGGCTTTTCTAATCTGTCATATCAAGAAATTAACCCAAAATTCCTGTGGCACTCATGTTAAGAAAATCTGAGATTGCTTTTGTGGAAAATACTAAAAATAACCCCAAACCTTTGCTAGCTGGCATCAACGAGTCATATGGACTTAGTGGGGTAATTTATATAAAAAATTAAATACCTTCTAACAATTTTAATACCAATAAGCCACATGTCAAACTAGGACTTCAACCCAAAATATATCGATCTGTCAAGCTATCTACCCAGAGATTCAGATTTTTATTTAACCTTAATACCCAAATATATTAGTCTGTTAAGCTCTCTACCTGGAGTCACAGATTTTTATTTAACCTTAATCATTTAGATATTACAATTCTCTACTTGAAGTCAGTTCCAAACTGTAGATGAAAATCCCCATGTGATTTGGGTAATATCTGTACACTCTTCTTAAAACAAACTTAATCAGCTTTGAATAACACCTGTTATCACGAAGGAGCTTGTCTAACTAGGATCTCAACCCAAAATTCCCATGGAGCTCACGTTAGAAGGAATATGAGTATCCTGAAAGATTTTCTAAATAACTTAATTTAAACAACAGCTTTAATCTCTGAGCTGTCACTTCTTATCACACAGCAGAGGACTAACAGTCTGTATGCCATTGTTTAAGAATCCCATGCTTGGGTCATCACGTGATTCAACATGGCACTGGCCTCCATTTCTTAGAAATTAAAACTTTCTCTCAATTCTGGATTACTAGTGGATTCTCACCACACAATGGGCACCATCTATTGTCGTAAATTATAAAAAGTAAATGGCTTCATCCCACTGGCCCCCATTAGATCTGGCACCACAGGGTCCCAGAGTAGCTGGTTTAACAATCTCTTAAAATTAAATTGCTGCATGAAAGAAGACACAACACAATAACCTCTGATCCAATTGATAATGATTGTCCACCTAGACATTTAAAGCCCTGTATCATCCATCCCTTAAGAACATTCATAGCAACCTGTAAATACACAGAGTGGAATCAGCCTCCATGTTATGTCCATGGCTACTTCTCCCCTCTCCTTCCATTCCAGCCTCCGCCTATTCCCTCAAACTTTTTCTCAAGCCCATCCTTCCTTCTCCTCCAATGACAGGCCTTGTTCTATCTTCTACCTTCTTTCAACTACATGACATCCTACATCAACTCTCTGGGATATCTACCATATCCTTTGCTAATTTCTGTTCTTGTAACTTCTGTAGCATTAAATCCTTTCCTCTAAATTGCCTTCATATCACGTGATGATAACACTTATCAGAAAACATTTCTCTCCTTTTCTATGCTATGGGTTTTCATGCTCTTACTGAAGTAAAAGAGCACATATATACTTTGAGTCTTCATTTCCCATGTTTTCATACTCAGACTGAAATCAGCAAGTTGTTATCTAGTTGAGACAAAAAATTCCATTAACAACTCAAACCCAGCCAATTGCTTATTTTATAAACTCAGTAACCTAAAGTCATTTTGCATTTTCCTTCTTTTTTCTCCTTTCCTTTCCCTCTTTCTCTGTTTCTATGTCTGTCTCTCTCCTTCTCCATCTCTCTCTCTCTCTCTCTCTCTCTCTCTCTGTGTGTGTGTGTGTGTGAGAGAGAGAGAGAGAGTGTGTATGTGTGTGTGAGAGAGAGTGTGTGTGTGTGTGTGTGCATGTGTGTGAGAGTATGTGTAACAGTGTGTGTGTGTGTGTGTGTGTGTGTGTGTGTGTGAGAGAGAGAGAGAGAGAGAGAGAGAGAGAGAGAGAGAGTGTGTGTGTGTGTGTGTGTGTGATGTGTGTGTCCTGGCAGGGCATGACTGTGTAGCCCTACCTGTATTCAAACTCACAAACATCTCCCTGTGTCTGTAACCAAAGTTCTGTGATTAAAAAAAATATGCTATTATGCTCAGTTTATTTTGTATTTTCAAATGACAGAATATTTTAAAAGAAAGATATTTTATGTCTCTTTTTTTTGCTTTATGTATGTTAATATGCATACTTATGTATAAGTGTTTGCAACTTTGTAAAGCTCATGGAGCTATTTCTGTGGTACTCATGGAGGTATGTGTATATACATTTGGAGATCCAAATTTGTTGTTTTCCTCTTTTATAGCCAATCACTTGTTTACTGAGTCAGGAATACCCTTTGTATCCAGATTTCAGCTATTTTGCCTAGTCCAGATATCAAGTTCATCCCAGGGATCCTTCTCTGTACTACAAGTACTATAATTATGGGTGGTTGTCCAATTTCATGTTAGCTCTGACAATCTGACCTTCTTCCTCCATTCAGTTTAGCCAGAGTATGATCCACTAACCTATCTCTCCAATCTTGCCATGTGCATCTAAGGAGAAATTTAAACTTTACTCTTATACTTAAAATAATACTGATAAAAACAAACAGACTTATTTCTGTCACATCTATGGTTGTTGGCACTAATCACTAGAAGAAATGAGTACTCCAAGAAGAGAATGAATTTTGAAGCTAAGAAGCTAGCTTCCTTTGTCCAATTTAGACTAAGTTGATGGACATTTTTGCCTCACCTTGACTAGCAAGAAAAGTCATGATAAATAAGGTTTCTATTGCCTTTACAAAATATACCTTGAAAATTTTCACCTTATTAATATAACAGATTAGTCAAGTGACACTTTCATACTCATATTCCAGATTAGATGCCCTCAGTGAAGAAGAGGGTAGAATCAGATAGAAGTTCTAACACAAAATATTTGGGTCGTTGTGGTTGTTTGGAGGTGTCTGCTGGAATGAACCAAAAATCATTGGAAACTGTTGATTTGGCACACTAAGAATTTCTGACTGCTACTATTGTACAGAACATATCAGCACATGAGTTTGGGTAGCCTGTGTGTAAGGACAGCACACCATTTTATAGGTACCTCCAACTGACTTGGAACCAGAGAGACCTAAAATGAGCCAGTCTCTTCTGTGATGGACTTTGGATGACACCTCCTTTTTCCATTGGTAAGACAAGCCAGAGGGAGTGTGAGCAGAGTTTGTGACAGGAAGTCATGCTATTCTATAAAATGCTTTGGGCTAGCATGATATTAGGCCATGCTAGCACAGCCTGCGGAATGCCAGGAGGTCTCAGGAATGGTAACAACACCACCAAAGGGATGGTGTTTGAAAGTGGTAACAGAGAAACAGAACACATGGACCCTCAGGAGTGGGAACTCGCAAGAACCAGGACCGGTGTCATTTTTTTATAATTTTACAGCAACAGAACCTAACTCTGATATACATGCAGAAAGAACTAATTTTCCATTGTCAGATCATATTGGTTATCAAAAGTTTCAAATTATGTAGTATACACTTTCCTTAAATACCTACAAATATGGCCCAATTATACCAATCCTGGGAATTTAAACCGAGGTCTCAGAATCAGCATTCTGGAGAGAAATTTGCATGTCAGTGTTTTATGAAACACTAGTACAACAGCCAAGTTACAAAACAAATAGGGGTGTCTATATATCAAGTAAGGAGTAGAAAAAATATAGAGCAATACAATTTTCTTAACTTATAAATAAAAATTAGGCTCTATTATTTTCAAGAAAATGTCTGCTGCTGAAAACAATTATTAAATTAACCACATCTTAGAAAAATTAATATTACATATTTTCTTTCATTTTTGGTTTCTGGATTACATAAAATAGTGAGTGAACATGTGAAAAGAAAGTAGAAGAGTAGAAGGCAACTGTCTAGGAGGAATATAAACTATCTGGGTGGTTAAGCAAAAAAAAAGTTTGGAAGGAGGGGGTGGTGCATATATGTATATATATATGTATATATATACATATATATGCACAGTTTGAATTTTATATTTTTAGTTAAGACTATTTGCTAATAATTTACTGTACTAATATTATAAAGTCATGTTACAAATCCTGAAGAATTGGAAAACAAGCAGATATCTTATCATGTAAGAAATAGTTCTAAACACTCTGCACACCCAAGTGTATGTAATTGACCTCTTTCTACTTGTATTCTAGCATTATGACTGTTACAACAGTCTGTTCCTCAGAATTTAAAAAAAGAGGACAAAGTGAGAAGTTGAGTATATAGCAATTTTTGTTTTTGTTTTCCTAGACTGAATCACACACACACACACACACACACACACACACACACACACACACACACACACGAACAGCATCATCAAGTGAAGAACTTACAACATTAAGAAGAAGTGCCTAGCGAACCCCTGCTAAAGAAGCTAGGCTAGGTTTTCTGACTGAGATTCTAAGGTAGAGCACTAGATTCTCTCCAAGAATAAATTTCTAGCTTCTCATTGCCATGACATATTTTATACCACAAGGATAAAAAGTAGTGGCCTCTGTTTGAAATAGCTTGCCTTCTAGATATGTAATATTTTTAATAACCTTATCTGGTGGGTAGTCTCCTTTTCTTCCTACTACAAACACAAGGAGTCAGTCTGCCCCGAGTGAAAGTTTTGGAAAATTCTTGAAATAATTATACTAGCATGTAAGACAAAGAATGCTCTCCTCTTTCCTAGATTGCACTGTCAGAAAGCAAAAATACATATGACAATTTCCAATATGTTGCATGATCCTATCATAGGAGGATTCCTAGTAAAACAAAATAGTTCTGGAAGACTAATGTTCTGGTGTCCCAGTTTCTATACTATCCACACATATTTGGTCTGAGAAGGTCTTACATGAGCATTAGCAGCTTTTAACAATGTACTTTGTTCCTTGTTCATCTTCTAAGGTGATATTCTCACACAAATTCCAATAGTGGGAGGAACCAGTGGGAGACCATTTGCAAAGAAGCAGAAATGTTTTGTGTGAATTAGGTGTAACAGTTTGAAGCTCTAAGTGTGGGTCCTGACTCCTCCACCATTAACGTGAATTCACAATCATTTATTCCAAATGATAAACTGAGTCATAGATTGGGTAAAGTCTCCCAATTTATATAACTAACAATAAACAAGTTTCAAGTTGAATCCAAGTGTTTGGGACTAAGAGACTGAATTCATTTTAGCAAATTATTTTCCTCATGATAGAAATATTTATTTGCAATTTGAAATTTTTTCTTCCATTGTGGCTTTATCATAAAAATAACATATGGGCTATGCAGTTGTACAACACAGTTCAGTGTTGACTTAGTCATGATTGGTGTGTGTGTGTGTGTGTGTGTGTGTGTGTGTGTGTGTGTGTGTGTGTGTGTGTTGAAAGTCAGCCTTTGATGTCAGTTCTCAGAAGCAAAATACACCTTGTTTTAGAGGTGGGTTTTTTCATTGGCCAAGACAGGCTGACCAGATAACCATAGGGTTCTCCTTGTCTCTGACTCTCTGGTACTGAAATTTTGATAGCATATGTTTTGTTTTTTTGTTTGTTTGCTTTGTTTTGTTTTTGTTTTACAGGGATTGAACTCAGAGCCTAATGTTTGTATAAGAGGTAATTTATGGGCTCAGACATCTCCCCAGATTTCTAATAAACAATTGTAGCCCATCAGTGACATTATTTGACTAATTTTAGAACTGTTTAACCTCATGTTTTGTTATGCTAAAATGCACAAAACAGCATTCATTATTTTTCATTTCCAGTTCAAAGATATATAGCATCATTGTACAACTACCTTCTGTATCCACAATCTTGTTTCTTCTATCCAAACTGAGCATCAATCTATGCTCTTCAAATAAATAATTACTCTCCATTTTCCTTTCTATGCAGTATCAAGGAATTGTCCTTCTACTCACTGTTGTCCTGATGTTGATTACTCTTTGTCATAAAGATAGAACCAGTATGCCTTAAAAAGGAATTTCACAAAAGAATTTAAAAGTACAATGTTTAGAGCCAGTCCTTCTATTGTTGTCATTACAAACTTCTGCGTTGATTAGACCTGTGAGTTAAAATTCAAATAGCAAAGTCTTGGCTCTGAGTTTGTGAGAGTACTTTAAAGATAAAATTTAGGATATGGAGACAACAGTCCAGATTGTCTTATGTAGCTAGATGGTTTTCAAAAACATCAGAAATCCACAAAATTTGAGATTTAAAGTTATTTTCTTTTGTTGAGACATATCTGCTCCTAACAGTTCCCCTTTGGTGGATTCAACGAAGAATGTGAACATCTCTACCTCCAGGTGAGGCAGTACTTTGTGGCCAGGCAGCCACTGGACAAAACTGCCTGTTTCATCTGCAGACTAATACTGTCCAGAAAAGGACAAATTATGCAGAATAGTTGACTGATAAGCCCTGCCAAGACAGGGTGATCAGTCATTCAAAATCTGCATTTCTAGAGTCTGTCAGTTGATTTTGGGCCAGAAGGCTGAAGACTTGAGGTCACATGTAGCTAACAGGGGACTGTGCTAGTGGAGTTTTATCTCTACAACCTGTCAGTTCTGGAAGCTGTGTTAGGCTTCCTATGTGTATAGATATTTGGTCATTCCCAGATTTCTGATGGGGTTGAAGACATTATAGTCTCATAGCCTATCAGGCTGTTTAATTCTAAGTATATATATTTTATTGGATAGTTATCAGATAGTATACAAGCTAGCCAAGATATAATACAGATTGTAAGCCTTTCTTAAGCTGGAATGGATAACTAAATGTTCTGTTTAACTGATATAGTGATGGACTGTGTGTTGAGAATATCATATGCTTTATAAATTATAGAATGGTAATAATTGTACTCAATTTATATATAAGCGGAAAAGGCTTTTTAATTGGACAAAAAGAGGGAAATGTTGTGGTTTGCCCTGAAGTTATCTGTATTTGGATGCTAATTCCACTGCCCCAAGGACAGCTCCCTAGTCACATACTCAGGAATCAGGTGACTTCACCAGAACCTCCCCCATTCAATTTGTACAGTACAAGTGAGGGGCAGGTACAGGAGAGAAGGAGGCCTGTCATTGGAAGAGAAGGAAGGATGGGCAGGAGAGAAGTTTGAAGGAAGAGGAGGAGACTAGAACAGAGAAAGGAGAGACAGGAGATGGCAGGTGATGTTAAGATTCTGCTTACAGGTTGTTATCAGTGTTCTTAAGGGAAGGATGGTACTGGGCTTTGTACGTTTAAGTGGGCAATTATATTTTACCAATTGGGTTAAAAAAAAAAAAGGAATTTCACATATGACCATGAGGTCTGGGAGAGAAGCCCAAGGTTTTAGATTCTCTAATCCAAAAGGTGAGTAAAAGGGCTGCTGTGCTTCCTTATGAACAAAGGTATTTGACAACTTTCTCTCAAAGCTGTTTCTACTATAGACTTGGGAAATATAAATATACCCTCAGACAGGTTTGATGCTCAAGGGCCCTTCTCGGCATTTCCTTGGAGACCATAGTTGAAATAAATTTATCTTCCTGACTTTTCAGCACTGTCATGACAGTTCATGTACATTATGATGTACACTCTGCATTCACAGAGAAATCTGGCTCTCTCAACTTGACATTCACATGTCTGAGAGTAAACCACTGCTATTATATCTCTGCAAGCTTTGCAACCTCATCTTTGTAAGATGGGGCAGCCCTGATAATTGTTTAGCACAGGAAAATCTCTTCTTCACGAGCCACAGAGAAAAGCATCTTAGAACATGGTGAGTAAAAAGCTAAATGTGTCCTCCACAAAACTTTGAACTGAAATGCTAACCAAGAAATGCCCATAGAACACCAATCTTGCCTAGTGGTGGTGGTACAAGTCTCTAATCTTAGCACTCAATAATCAAAGGCAAGCAAGTTTCTGTATATTTCAGGCCAGCTTGTTTAGCATCATGTATTCCAGGACTGCCAGGACTACACAGAACAATCATGTCTAAAAAGAAAAAAAAAAAAACACAAAAAACAAAAACAGCCAAAAAAAATTAACATCTAAAAACTAAAAAGAAAGTTAATCTTAGAAGATGATTAGATAGATAATATGGGCATAGCCTCCATGAATAAAATTCACATCCTTACAAAAAATACCTCTCTGCTTTCTGTATTTTAATTCTTCTTTGAAACATATATACTGTCATATATCAGAGTATCAGAGTATAGCCAAGGGTGACTTTCAAATTCTGATTCAGCTGCTTCTATCTTTTGAGGTCTGTCATTACGGGTTTGAAACACTACATCAATTTTTAAAGTATGATGTTAATCTAAACCAGGGCTTTGTGCACTGTGTGATAAGAAAGAGCTTTATCTTGCCAGTTTGAAAAGATCCTGTTCCTGTACCAATACCATAAGGTTTTATCATTATTGCACTGTAATATAGCTTGAGGTTAGGGATGGTGAGTTACCCCAGAATATCGTTTCTTGTTGAGAATAATTTTGGCTATCCTGGGTTTCTTGTTATTCCAAAAGAATTTGTAAATTTCTCTTTCTAACTCTGTGAATAATTGATTTGGAATTATGATGGAGATTACATTGAATCTATAGATTGCATTCAACAAGATGGGCATTTTAACTACATTTATTCTGCCAATTTATGAGCATAGGAGATCTTTCCACCTCCCAAGATTTTCTTCAATATCTTTCTTCATAGATTTGAAGTTATTGTCATCCCAAGGTGTTTTATATTACTTGTGACTATTGTGAAGGATATCTTTTCCATAATTTATTTTTCAGTCTCTTTATACTTTGCGTAGAGGAAGGCTACTGATTTGTTTGAGATAATTTTATACCCAGCCACTTTGCTTAAGTTGTTTATCACCTGTAGGAGTTCTCTGGTAGAATTTTTGTGATCACTTAAATACAGACACAAAGATAAATGGAATATAATTGAAGACACAGAAATAAGATCATGGATCAACAATGGGACCTCATAAAATTACAAAGCTTCTATAAGGCACAGGACACTGTCAATAGGAAAAAAGGCAACCAATAGATTTGTAAAAGCTCTTTACCAATCCTACATCTGATAGAGGGCTAATATCCAACATATACAAATAATTCAAGCAATTAGACTCCAGAGAATCGAATAACCCCTTTAAAAAATGGGCTACAGAGCTAAAAAAGAACTCTCAACTGAGGAATTGAGTTCTAGTTCCCACTAATCAGAATGGCTAAGGTAAAAAAACCCAGGTGACAGCAAATGCTGGTAAAAAGGTGGAGAAAGAAGAACACTCCTCCACTGTTGGTAGGATTGAAAGCTGGTACAACCACTGTGGAAATCAGTCTAGCAGTTTTTCAGAAAAGTGGACATTGCACTACCTGAGGACCCAGCTATACCACTCCTTGGAATACACCCAAAAGAAGCTCCAACATATAACAAGGTCTACTATGTTCATAGCAACCTTATTTATAATAGCCAGACATTGGAATGAACCCAGATGTCCTTCAGCAGTAGAATGTATGTTGTGGTTTGCCTGGCGTTATCTGTATTTGGATGCTAATTCCACTGCCCCAATGACAGCTGCCTAGTCACGTACTCAGGAATCAGGTGACTTCATCAGAACCTTCTCCCCATTGAATTTGTAAAATACAGGCGAGGGGCAGGTACAGGATAGAAGGAGGCCTGTCATTGGATGAGAAGAAAGGATCAGCAGGAGAAAAGTTTTAAGGAAGAGGAGACTGGAACTGAATGGAGAAAGAGACAGGAGGGAGAGGGAGAGAAGCCATGGCAGGTGATGTTAAGATTCTGTGCTGTGTATTTACAGGTTGATATTAATGTTCTTAAGGGATGGATGGTAATGGGCTTTGTATGTTTAGGTGGACAATTATGTCTTACCAATTGGGTCAAAGATTACTGTGTTGTGTATTCTTTCATGTGTACATTTTAGTGTAATGGAGTGTGGGGTGGCTGGTCTGGGCTGCCACGGAATTGGAATGTGTGCTTCTGGCAAGATATCCAGCAGATATCTTGGGTTACTATGGTGCCAGACCTAGGGGTACAGACAACCATATTTGTTTATTTTTTTATATTTTTACAACAACAAATGGATACTGAAAATTTGGTATATTTACACAATGGAATATTACTCTGCTAATAAAAGTAATGACTTCATGAAATTCTCAGGCAAATGGATGGAACTAGAAAATATCATCATGAGAGAGGTAACCAATCCCAAAAGAACATCCATGGTATGTACTCATTGGTTAGCAAATATTAGCTCAAAATCTCAGAATACACAAGATACAATTCATAAACCACATGAAGCTCATGGAGAAGGAAGACCGAAATATGAATGCTTCTTAGAAGGGGGAACTAAAATACTCACAGGAGTAAATATGGAGACAAAGTGTGGAGCTAAAACAGAGACTGTCCCACCTGCAGGATCCATCCCATACTGAAGCACCAAATCCAGACAATATTGCAAATGCCAAGAAGTGTATGTTGACAAGAGCCTGATATAACTGTCTGATGAAATACCCTGCCGGATCCTTACAAATATATAAACAGATGCTAGCAGCCAGCAATTGAACTGAGAACAGGGTTCCCAGTGGAGAAAGTAGAGAAAGTACTGAAGTAGCTGAAGGGATTTGCAACCCCATAAGAAGGACACAGTACCAATCGACAAACAAACCCCCTCCCCCAGAGCTCCCAGGGTCTAAAACCACCATCCAAATGGAACACATGGATGGACTTTTGACTTCGGCCGCTAATGTAGCAGAGTATGATCTGCATTGTTAGCATCATTGGGAGAAGAGGCCCTTGATCCTGTCAAGGCTCTATGCCCCAGTGTAGGGAAATGTCAGGGTGGGGAGTTGGGAGAAAGTGGGTGGGTGAGGGAGCACCCTGATAGAAGCAGGGTGGAGGTTGGATAGCAGGTTTCTGAAGGGGACACCAGGAAACAGGATAATATTTAAAATGCAAATTTAAAAATGCAATTTAAAAATAAGAAAAGAAAAGATTCTGTTCATCCTGGCATCTTCCTCTTGTAATGCCAAAACCCAAAACTTTGAATGTAACCAAAACAAAAACAGTCAAAACTTTGTTTTCATGAGAAAGTTAGGGAATAGAAGGAGTTTGCAACCCTATAGGAAGAACAATAATATCAACCAAACAGACCCCCTGCCAAGGTCCAAGAGAGCAAACAAAAAGTACACATGGAGAGATCCACGGCTCCAGCTGCATATGAAGCAGAGTATGGCCTTATCTGGCATGAACAGGAGGGGAGCTTCTTGGTCCTATTTTGAAGGCTCAGTTCACCTGGGTAGGGGAATGATGGGAGTGGGTCATAGAAGATCCCCTCCTTTCATAGAAGCAGGGAAATAGGAAACCAGTAAGAGTAATAACATCAGAAATGTAAATAAATAAAATAACCAATAAAAATAAAAACAAAATCTGTTTTCATAAGCGCATCAGAGAAAAAAAATTAAGTCAGCTTGGGAAAATAACATAGATAAGCTTGGACATAGGACAGTAAACTGAGATAGGTAACTGATCAGTCGTCAGTGTTAGCAGCATTTTATATCTTCAGAACTGCCCCAACTAGGGATTTGGAGAAAGGATAAGTTTCAATGATCTATTTCTTCTCTTAATCCCTTGTTATACCCCTGGGAAAAAAAGTCTTTTGTCTATTAGGAAAAAAAATTACATCATAGCCACTGAATATATATTTACAGAATTTGCAGAGACAATCAACCAAAAAAAATTTTTCTTAATGAACAGGTCAAAATCGTTGCACAAATAAAATTACAACAGGATCTTGATTACATATTTTTATATAAAACTTAGGTCTAACTAAACCATTCTCATCTATCCTTTCCAAAAACTCAAAATGATCTCATAGCAGTAATTTTAGTCATTGATTAACAAACTTTTAATAAGTCAAGTCTATCGTAGCAAAATACTTTTTTCCTATGCTTAGTTGACAACTGCCTGTACTTACTAAGAAGCAAATCATCTTACCTCTTACTTTGGGGGTTCTGATCGATGAAACAAGCTATTTTGTGTGTGTGTGTGTGTGTGTGTGTGTGTGTGTGTGTGTGTGTGTGTGTGTTCTTGTTGTTTGTTTTGTTTTGTTTTTACACTCATGTTGGAATTATTCACTTTTTATTATGACCTTATTATTTCCTGGTACATATAAAAAAAGCAGTTACCTCTTATCTAGATCAAAAGATCAAGAAACTCAGAAATATGATTTCTTTGATCATTAATTTTTCCTAAACCTATTGTTCCTACCTCTACAATTACACGCTTTTAATGAATGAATAGTCAATGTACTCCTTTCTTTCACTCAAACAGCTTTTGCTATTCTATCAGGAAAGGGCACACACTATTTCTAACTCCAACTTAAAACTTTCAGTCAAATACCCTAATTTCCTAACTTTATGATTTCTCTCAACTACCCTAACTTACCAAAGTTATTTAAATCAACTAAAACATTCCATAATGTTACTAATTCTTCTAGTCAGCATTATCTCAATGATTGTCACTTTCATAATCTTCAAAAAGTTTGCCCAACAGGACAGCCTGCCACCCAGGGAATAATTACACTAAGTGATAGGCAGTGAGGGTCTCCTGGTGTCTATTCACAACAAGCCAAGTAAATGAGGACTATGACAATGACAAACAGGAGAAAGCACATCAGTAGCAAGAAACAATCCTGGGGTCATGCTGAACCATAGATGACCTATTGCAGCTGATCAGGATGGTAGGCCACCTCCAGGGTGCTCACTTGACCACTCCAACTCTTCCTGTATGGCATCCAGCATAAGAACTTGTTTCAGCACCTGTAACTTTAAAATTTGTAGATAAAAACTTCAGTTCTCTAATTTTGGTCCTATTAAAGCTGTTTTCAAGCAGTTGACCTTGACCCCTTTGAGGTAGTACATCATATATTCTGCTTATCAGATATTTATATTATGAATCTTAACACAATCACAATAACAGTTGTAAAGTAGTAATATAGTCTTATCTTATGGGTTACCATGACATGACGATTAGTATTAAAAATGTTACAGTATTAGGAAGTTGAGAACCTGTCGTGGTAAATAATGTAAAAGGCCAGAATTTTTATTCCACACTACTGCTGGCACAGTTAGTGTCACCTGGCACTTCAAAGTAATTTATCTCAGTGGCTCCACACTGACCCCAAGTACTATCAGACCGAGGCGGTCCACCAACCGTTCTAGTGTGGAACCTTGCCACGGTTGTCCCTAAAGTTAGTTCTGGCAGCAGAGGGTCACATGGAACTAACCCTAATTTATCATTGGTTAGTAACTCTCCCAGTCGCTTTCTACTTGCCATGAACTCTCTGTTTCCAGGTACCTGATAAAATTAAGATTCAACAAACTGTGACCCAACAATCATATTTATATGTTAAATTCTCAATCTATAATACATCCACATAATAAACTCATAACCAAATAATAAAGATATAAACTGCCCACCTAGATAAGATAAATTGACCTATAGACACTCATCCCTTAAGAAATATACATAACTACCTAGGCCATTTAAGAAAACCCAAATCTGGATCATTCTTCTTTGTCTCCATCTTGATTCTCTCACATTTCCCTTCTCTCCCACCTTACAAGAGCTTTGTCCCTGCCTTACTTTTTACTGTCCAGTCATGGGCCTTGACCTAATTTTTTTTTTAATCCTTACCTGAATATAGACATTAACCTACACTTTACCCTTTCTGTCTAATTTAAGAAAAAATCTTCTCAAATGTAACTTGAGCACAACTATTACCATTTTGTAATTTTTAAAGCATAAACATACCTAACAACCAGTCTAATATTTTATCAGTTAAAAAGAACATTTAGTTATCTATTCCAACTCAAGAAAGACTTAAAATCTATGTTATATTCTGGTTAGCTTATATACTATTTGATAACTATCTAATTCAATATGTATTCTCAAACTTAAACATCCTGAGTAGACCATGAGACTATAACTAGTTTTAATCCTGTCAGAAATCTGAGAATGACCAATATTGTTTGAAAATATAAGAAGCCTAACATGGATTCCCGAACTGAGACAGGTCGAAGAGACAATTTTTTGCTGGTACAGTCCTGTGTTAACAAAATAAAGAGCACCGATCTTCAGGCTTCTGGCCCAGGATCATCTGACAGACATTGGAAATGCAGAATTACAAAGGGCTGATCATTCTGACTCAGCAGAGATTATGAGCTGATTATTCTGCAATGTGTCCCTTTCTGTACAGTATTTTCTCTCTAGATGAAATAGGCAATTTCTGCCCAGTGGCTACCTAGCCACAGTGTATTACTTTACCTGGAGGTAGAGATGCTCAATTTCTTCCTTGAATCCACCAAAGAGGAGCTGTTAGGAGTAGACATGTCTCAACAAATGATAAGTAACAATAAATGTCACATTTTGTGAATTTCTGACATTTTTGAAAACCATCTAACTATGTAAGTAATCTGACTGTTGTCCTTTAATTATCATAACAAATTATCTTAAAAGCACTCTAGCAATAAGCTTAGAGCCATGAATTTGCTATCTGCCCCTTAACTCACATGTTTAATCATCTCAGATTATTATTTTTTTGCGGTAAAGGACTAGGTATAAGCCTTGTATACTTAAATGTGTTCTATAGGCACAATGTCTATATATGAGATTAACAATATTAATTTTAATTTAAAATCGATAAATTGATATCAAAAAATCTAAACTTGTGTCAAAAACATTCTGTACCAATTTAAAAGATTATAACTTTAGCTTTGAAACAAATATAAGGATATCTACCAAATGAGATTATGACTGTACAATCAACTTGAACTAATTCCTCCCTGTTAAATTATGACTATTTCTAAATTCTCTAGAAAAATTCAACCTTATAATAACCACTTTCAGACTCTCAAAGTTTTGGGAATCAGGGCGATGACTCTTCAAATCTTCAAGTTGTACATGAGTATTTAGATATCCTGTGAGGGGGGCCAGTTAAGGCAAATGTGGGAGTTGTTTGTTCTTAAGAAGACCGCCCCATGATTGTTGTAGCCTGATATCTGTCTTGACTGGACCTGGCAGAAAGTTTCTGAGAGCAGAAATCCAAGAAGTGTAGTTCAGTTTTCTGATGATGAGCTTCATCATAGCAGTACATTCTGTAATACATAAATCTTAAAACAAAAATTTTAATGTCATCGAGATCTCTTTTTGTTTGATTCTCTTGAATCTACATTTTCAGGAGGTCTACCTCTATCTAATCTGACCAGTATAATTGGAAGGTGTCCACAGCATAACCACCCTTTATAAAAAATACAAAGACAAAACCTTTTTCCCAAAATAAAGTTAGTCTGTAACCAGAAAAGCTTGCATCTTGCACTCTGTCCCAGATAAATAATATAATCACAAGACTCAAAAGCATACCTATTATGAAAATTAAGATAATTTAAGAAAATGAAGTAAACTGAACAAACTTTTATGAGCCTGTTAGGTCTTTTTAATTTGGGATTTTCAGGAAATCAACTCAAAATTCCCATGGAGCAAATGTTAGGATAATATGAACCTCCTGTTGTGGTAGTTTTAAAAATAACAACAAGCCCCCTCTAGCTGGCATTGACAAGCCATATGGCAATAGTGAAGTAATTCATAAAACCATTTAATCACACTTTTATTAATACCAATACCAATAAGAAGTAAGCAATATGTCCAACCTAGATTTTAGTCGATATACATGTATCTGTTAAGCTATCTACCTGAAGCATCAGATTTCATTAATTAAAAGCTTCTAGAATATATGTCTATATTCACTCTGTCTGGCGTAGCTATTACTATTTTTTAATAATTTCTATAGCTGGTAAATATCACCACTCTCTACTTGGAGTCAGTGACTAACAGGCATATTGTCTAATCAGGATTTTAACTCAAAATTCCTGTAGAGCCACATTAGAAGAATGTGGGTATTCTGAAAGACTTAGTAAACCATAGTATCTTTAAAACAAATAAACCAAACCAAAATTAAATCATTTTCCAAATAACTTTTGTTAAAGGAACAGGTAGCTTCTAGTCTCTAATTTGTTGTGTTCAGGATAGCCTGCACTTTTCATATCAGGGGACCTATAGCCTGCAAACAGACTGCCTCTGTTTCATTTGTTTAAGGTTCCTGTGCTTGTGACATCGCATGACTCAAAATGGTGCTGTCCCTTTCTCACTAAGAAAATCAAACTCAAATCTTAACTTTTAGGCTAAAAACTTAAATTTTTAGTAGATTCTTTCCCAACACATTAATTTGCCACCTCTTTCGATAAATACTAAAAAAAATCCTGAACCTTTTATCCCGTGCTAGTACAGGCACAATTAGGGCCACATGGAACTTTTGGTTATCTTTTGTCTCAGCAGCACCATGCTGACCCCACTACTCTCAGATACATGAAGTCAGTGAATCATTCCAGCATGGCAAGGTCATGCTGGTCCCTAGAGTTAGAGTTCCACATGGAACTAACCCTAATTTATCACTGGTTAGTATCTCTCTCAGTGGCTCTCTACTAGCCAAGGACACTCTGTTTCCAGCTACCTGGTAAAATTAAGACTCAACAAACTTTAACCTAACAATCAGATTTACATGTTTAACTCTCAATCCACAATAATCCTCATAATAAACTTACAACCAAATGATAAAGATAGAAACCACCTACCTAGATAAGATAAATTGACCTGTAGAAATTCATCCCTTAAGAAATAACCAACCAGAGCTTCCAGGGTCTAAGCCACTACCCAAAGACTATACATGGACTGACCCCAGGCTCCAATTGCATAGGTAGCAATGAATAGCCTAGAGAAAGCACCAGTGGAAGGGGAAGTCCTTGGTCCTGCCAAGACTGAACCCCCAGTGAACATAATTGTTGGGGGGAGGACAGTAATGGGGAGAGGATGGGGAGGGGAACACCAAATAGAAGGGGAGGGGAGAGGTTTAGGGGGATGTTGGCCCAGAAACGAGGAAAGGAGAATAACAATTGAAATGTAAATAAGAAATACTCAAATTAATAATGATGGAAAAAAAAAGAAATATACCTAGGGCCATTTAAGACCACCCAGATCTCTGTCTCTATCTTGAGTCTCTCTCCTTCCCCTTCTCTCTTATGTTACAAAAGTTTTATTCCCACCTTACTTTTTCCTGACCAATCATTGGCCTTGACCTAAATTTTACAGTGCTCGTATATAGGCATTAAGCTACAGAGAACTATTGAAATAAAGATATAAAATATAAAAATTATTTCAGGCAGTTCCAGAAAAACTTGTAGGTTCTGGCACAGACACCAAGACAGGTGAGAGTCCAGCAAGAGGCATTTGCTCATGTATGTCATGATTCATGATTCCTTAAGCACAACTTCTGACATTGCTTTTTAGTCTTCACTGACATATACAAACATGTACATGCATACCTGTGAACAAAACACACACAAACACATACACACACACACACACACACACACACACACACACACAAATGACACAGATTTCTTTTTTCTTCATCCTGTACTTTTAAAATAAATACAGGCACACATGTAAATGTCAATTCTATCTGATATAACTTATCTTTCAATAACTTATCTCACACTTTAAGTGATCGTGATTCAGCCCCATAAAATATAGGAAAGAAACATATGTTTTTATGAGTTCATGAAAATTATTTTGAAATCCTTTTTGTAATGAGGGAATAAACCTCAATGTAAGAAGAAATGCACTTACTGTTTACTGTCTCAGATCCACCTATAAGGATTGAAATATGAAGACATACTTTCTGACCATAACCCTTGATGTCAAGTTAATTGACACTGAAAGGTATTGCCAACAATTCTTTTCTTTCCTTTTATTGGATATTTTCTTTATTTACATTTCAAGTATAATCTACTTTCCTGGTTTTCCCTCCGGAGACCACCTATCCCATTGCACCCTCCCCTGGGTATTCCTCTACACTGGGCCATCGAGCTTTCACAGGACAAAGGGCTTTTCCCATTCATACTTGACCAGGCACTGTGCTACATGTGTGGCTAGAGCCGTGAGTCCCTCCATCTGTACTCGTTGGATGATGGCTTAATCCCTGGGAACTCTGGGGTGCCTGCTTGGTCAATATTTTTGTTTTTCATATGGGGTTGAAAACTCTTTCAAATCCTCCAGTAATTTCTCTACCTCTTCCATTGGGAACCCAGTTCTAAGTTCAATGGTTGGCTGCAAGCATACAACTCTATATGGGTCAGGGACTGGAAGAGCCTTTTAGGAGACAAATGTATTAGGCTCCTGTCAGTATGCACTTCTTGGCATCTGCAATAGTGTTTGGATTCGGTGACTGTATATGGGATGGAGCCCAGGTGGGGCAGTCTCTGGATGGCCTTTCTTTCAGTCTCTGCTCCACTCTTTTCCTCTGTAATCCCCCCTGTGAGTATTTTGTTCCCAATTCTAAGAAGGACTGATGCATCTACATTTTGGTCTTTTATTCTTCTTTAGCTTCATATGGTTTGTAAATTGTATCTTGGATATTTTGAGCTTTTGGGTTAATATCCACTTATCAGGGAGTGCATGTCATGTGTATTGTTTTGTGACATGGTTACTTCACACAGGATGACATTTTCTAGTTCCATCCATTTGCCTAAGAATTTCATGAATAATATCATTTTTTTAAAACAAAATATCTCAGAGAATTTCCAAAGGTGGTATGCAAATTGAAATTATTCTCCATTACTAGATTCAACTATGATAGTCAGAATCAAAGTGCAGATGATGTTTCCAACATAACTCACAATGGTTGAGCAGGAATATCTTCCACGTGCATCCAGTTCTCTATGTCACATATCTATGTCAGCAAGTAATTTTTTTTCTTAACCTAATACATGAATTCAGGGATTTACCTGCCTCTGTAAGCATAGGCAATAAGCTAGCTTGGTGGGATCCAACACTAGGATCATTATGCCTCAACTTAAATTTGTTCTGTCTCAGATTGATCTTGAACTCAGAAAGCTACTTCCATTTGTATACACAAACCGTAAGTTTAGCTGGGTGGAATTCTATCATGTCACCACTCTCTCAATTCCTCAAGTTCCTTTTGTACCACAAGACTTGTTTTGTTTAACTCTCCTTTTCTCATTACTGAATCATTAGTGCACTTACCTCTGTTCTTTTGGCTCCATGAAGCTAGTCATTCAATTCATATCACATCCTTATATTTTGTGTAGTTGAAAACTTATACATTTTTGAACTCACATTTTCAGAGATTTTTTTCTACAGCCTTAAGGGCTGTCTTAAAGATAACAGAATTTATCAATTTCCTGAGGAACATTAGACATACCCACGCCTTCTGAAGTTATGTTGCTTGGAATTATAATGGAGTCATTAACATTGGCAGGGAGAGCATTTTCAAAAGAAGGAGCATTATGTACATTATTCTGAAAACAAGCACCACATCTACAGAAGCCATCAGCACTCATGGAGACCCATCTTCTGCTGTCTTCCCTACAAGGGAGGGAAATGGCATCATGCTGTCCCTTCCCTCATCAATCAGGACTTGACACTCCAGGTGAGAGTTCAATGAGAGAATATGTATTATAAAATATTATATAGAGTGGTTGAGAGATATAGCCCTCCACAGGCCTATGTGCACGCATGGGATGTATACACCCACACAATCACACATACAGAGTTAATGTTAAGTAGCCTATGGAGGACCCCAGTTAGTGTACATTTGGCTAAGTCATCTACAAGAATTCTTTAATTTGCTCTTCCAGATCTGTGAAGATTTTTTTGTCAAATTTTAATAGAAAAACTGGTGATTTCGGTGCTTAATTCATTCTGAGTCACAAAACGAGGTGGCACAATACTTAGATATTTTGTTAAAAAAAAAGAGGAAAGAAAGAAAGAAAGAAAAAGAGAAAAGAAAAGAAAAGATGAAAAAAAACTGGATTTACCATACAACTCTTAAAATGTGTGGTTCTAAGCCTTGATCCATGAAGTTCTCTATTTCTTTGTCCCATTAACAAACATCCAAATTACTTTGCCACACTCTTTATTATGACTTTCAAAAAAATTCTCTGAATATTTCCAAATGAATTCCATGTAGCCAATTTCCTTTAAATAATAGCCTCTATTCTACTACACACTACAAATACATTTTTTTTCCTATTCATTTGTTGTGTCAATCAACTACCCATCCAATCTTTAGATTCTCTTTTCTCCCATGTTCTCCTCCATTCTATTAGGAAACCTCATTGAGGTTTTTCTGTACTGAGAAGCACTGAGAAGAAAAACAATGCCTGTTATTTCCAGTGCTACATTATTTACAAGTTTTAGCTCCGTCTTTCTCCTGCTTCACGCCTGCTCTCTGTAAGTCTCTTTAAGACTGACCAGCTTAAGGATTTTGTAAGTGTTCTGATTAACAGACAATACCACTTATAGAGTTTCTGTTTCTCTTTGTATGAATCAGTATTCTGTAGGTCAGACTGGCCTCATTCTCACTTTTTTAACCAATGATGAACTTGGACCTTTTATTTCTCCTGCCTTTCTACCCTGAGCAATATAGTAATTATATGTGCGCCTCACAATGACCTATTTATTTAAGGGTTGCTATCATGCACTGGATTCTTATGCATACTAGGAAGCACTTTACCAACTGATCTATGTCACCAGGCCATTAAACCACATTCAGTTTTCTTTATGTACAAGTCTATGTTTAACAGATGACTAATAATCACAAATCTAGATAAATACTATAGGATAACAATTCTATTTTGGAGCAATGTACCTCTAATTTTTCAAACATAGAGCTATTGCTAAGTAACAGGCTTCCATAAGGCATAAATATAGGCAAAAGAAGACGAAAAGTTGAGGTAATATATGTGGATACTAAGAACAGGTCACTAGGACAATACATATCTATGAGATGCTGAAGTCATCATGGTTCAGAAATCTTTTTACTAAATCATTGAGCTTCCTCAGGTGCACTTTTTTGCTTGACATGCAGTTTGGAACAAATCAGTTAAACATGAGAGAAACCTAGATAGTACTTCTATTTTTAGCTACATTGAAAAAATGTAGAAGTCTTGTCTTCTTTTGTGTGTGCATATGTGTGTGTGTGTGTTTCTCTCATTGTAGTGAATGATAAAAGAAATCAAAGTAAGCATTGACTGATTAATTACTTGATTCTTCATTAACCAAAGAACATAGAAAAACAAATGTGTGATCCACACAAAAGAATACAAAATGTTCTCTTTATTAAATATACAACATTTACAGGTAATTCTTCTGTACAGCAAGTAACATAGAAAACAAAGAAATATAAGGTTAACTTTAATTTTCCCCATACAATGAATTAAAATATGTTACATTACCTATATAACAGACTTGGAATAATACAACATCACATGAGACTGAAGATTCTGTTACAGGAACAAAAGACATAATATCCAGAAAAAGAAAAATGGTCTCTTTGCCTCTGTTGTGCTTACATTTGTACAAAGTACTTCTATAATTTGCTATTCACTTTCTAAAAGTTATCTCCCTGACCTCTCATTCTTCCAAGGAAAGAAAGACAATGCCAGAAAGACTCTAATATCTCATTTAAAATTAAAATGATAATTATTTTTCTTAGGAATTTTTGAAATTTCATGAACCAAATGGGAATTTTTCTTACTATATTTGGTATAAATAGAATGTGCTATGTTGCGTGTCTTAATTTCATTATGTTCTACTTCCCTGCTATAGGCTAGGTAGCAGTAGAATATGTTTTTTAAAGAAATTATAGGAAATTAGGAAACCTGTCTACTGCCAAGTTCAGGAGAAAATTACTGGCATTCATCTTCAACAAATACAAAGTCATTCTCATGATTAAACCACACTACTTTAAGCAAGGTATGGTTATTTACTTTCCTTATTGTGCAAAAGAATTTAATGCAGGACAAGATTATACTTGTTACTGCCATTCAAAGAGAAGCAATTAAGCTAGCACTTCATTTATGTCATTGGGATATGGCTGACTATAATATGCAAGTATAACTAGGCAGAGGCTCTTTCAGTTATCCTCTAAGTTTACAATGAAAATGTCTCCGTCAGGGGCAGTCATTCAAGGAGGCTTCAAGGTGACAGAGCCATGTTCTGCTTACCCCATGCCTTTTTAAGGTCCTCTGAGGTTTACTCTTGGGATTTAAAGTATGGAACTATACAATGATAATAAAATTTTGACCAGACTGTAATCATTGGCACACATTAACTTTATTATAACTTGAGGCAAGCTTCATAATATCAGTCTGTTCTTTGATGCAACTTTGACTTGTGTACTAGGAGCATCAATGGAAAAGTGCTCAGAGAGTGTTAGGTGTTGTCTGTCTGAAGTATATGCTATAGTGGATCGATACTTTCACAGCTTTCTCTCATTATAGATGCCAAGACAGTATGACCAATTAAGGGGGAGGAAAGACACTAGAGTAACTCCAACATATCTTTTCTTCCATCCATGGAGCATTTGATTAAGGGAAATGGACCTGAGAGTCTTGATAATAGTTTATTTTACTCAAAGCAGCAATTATGGTACTCACCCTGGGCAGATACATTCATTGTGGTGATAATTCCAAAGCATACCTGCACTGTCCTAATGTACTTTAAAATCATGAGGGTAGAATGAAAATGCTGTATGTGGATAAGTAAAATATTTCTCATTCAAGCCCTGTAATGTTTCCTCTTACCTAAGGTGTAAGACAAATGCATGAAAAACACTCCTTAGTTAGGAGCCAGAATAAAACAAAATCCTTTACTTAACAGTGGAAGATTTGGGAATCTTCACCTCTAACAGACATTACCTGTTTTATGTATATTCCTTTTCTCCTTGACTAAATCCTATCAATTCAGCTCTAGCAGAAAAGCCCACTGTTACTTAAGTCTTTCTCATTTTTACTTAACCACTTTGTAGATTGTAAACTTTACAAATAATAATGTACTAGCATATAAATTTCACTGTTTCACTACAAAATATGCTACTTGCTCTTCCATAGAGTACCTTAGTGATAAGTAAGAGGAGGGGAAGATTCACTCAAAAATAGCAAAGCCAATCATGAGAACTTTGCCTGATGCATTTAAAGAATTTCTAAAACAAAGTGCTGATCCTACAGTTTCCTAGATAATATTTGAAAAATAGCCCTACTAATTTTAATCTCTCTGTCTCTGTCTCCTTGTCTGTCTCTCTCTTTTTTGTCTTTCCTTCTTCCTCCCTTCATATCTTTGTATGTGTGTGTAAGGGTATGTTTTGTGTGTGTGTGCGTGTGTGTGTGTGTGTGTGTGTATGTTTGTGTGTATGTTTGTCTGTGTGTGTGTGTGTGTGTGTGTGTGTTATACATTCTCCCCTTTTAAATAGACCAACTGTTTAGACTTTTTGATTACAGAGATGAAAAAAAGAAACAGAAACATTTTCTGAACAAATGACATGAGGAAGACTTTGGGTAAAGTCAAAGATACACTGAGAAATCCTCATGAACTGGTATACAGAAGTGCTTCAGATAAAGTATGAATCTTTTAAATAAATCATTTCTAATCTGTGTGAGAGACATGAAACAGCATTCAGCCATCCTTCAATAACTGAAGCATGTTCACATTTGCCTGAACCGCCCTTCCATTATCCACCTTTGCTACTTTCAGGAGCAACATTGCATGTTTATGTATTAATTGAAACAAGACCTGGAGGACAGTTGAGGGACAAGCATACCCAAGCAATGATTTCAGGAACAATGAGGAGCAGGAAAATGTAGATGTCCAGAAGTTTCTTGACAGATGGTTGATATAATAGTATTTATAGATTTTAGCTCTAGGGAATTCAAAAGAAATGAAGAGGTTGGTAGACAAACACACTAAAACAACAGTTCCATAGATTGGAGTCCATGCCAATAGATAACAGGAGGATGCTTCAAATGTACCTTCCCAGTGTGAGTCTTGTAATTAAGGTGATATAGTATGGAGAGGGAGTATGCATAAACTTTCTAATAGAAATATCTATATCAGACACATAAATATGACCTCATTTATAAGGACAAAACACTTATTAATTATTCACTTAATAGATGATTTCTTGTTCTCAGAGATTTCCAAAAATATAGTCAATTAGTTCTTTAGGGCAGAGTGTGGCGAGTTAAAGATGTTAAACTACGAAGCAGCTTAAAAGATATTTAAAAACCCATGGCATAAGTGGATTCCAGAGGTTGGCGGAAGTATAGACTATTGTTTTCTGCCTAGAGACATTACATGGGTCTTCTAAATGCAGAGGCATATATTTGGAATGCCTTAACAATAATATAGAAAATTTGTCAACCTTTCAAATGTATCTGATATAGGCAGAGATGATGGATTAAACCATGGCAGTGTCAGGTGGTTTTCTCTGAGTGTTTACAAGCACCTGATTTATCAAAGAGTCCCAGACTAGCCATAGATATGTAGTAAACCTATCCAAAAACATTGTGGTTGATATAAGGATGATTTGTTCTTTCTTTGTTCAAAGAGTTAATTTACCACCTTCTGTAGACATTTGTTTGTATGGACGCCTAGGTAGCTTGATGAAGAGAAATCAAGGGTTCATCTGGTAGATTAATAAATAAGATGCAAAATTCTAAGAATAGTCCAGAAATGTATTCATTTCTAGAAACTACTGGAAATGGTTTACACATTAACTATATATAGTCCTTGGTCTCTGTTTTCTGCTGCCATGAGTAGATTTCTGTTTCTACAACATAATTGAATACATACAGAAACCAATAGATCTTCACTGCCCCCATACTGACCCCTGATGCTCACTTTGATGTCACTCATTGTATGAGGGTGAGGATTAACAGATTTTCACGTGATGTGTGGTATGGAATTGTGTGGAAATTCTGATTCAGCCCTGAGATAACTTACAATAATGCACCAACTTGGCATATATCATACATTTTGTTTACATGTCTGAATAGCCTTCACATCCCAGATTGAAGACAGTAGAATGTGTGCTATTCCAAGGGCAAAGGCAGGCTTTTTGCATTTCCATTCATGATTATCAGTAAATAGATCTAATTTTACTAGGGAATTATACACATGGAATTGTTTTGTAACTTTATTTATATCCATGAATATCATGGCAGCAAAATATGGTACTTGCTTCTAAGGACTCTAGTAAAACAACTCTTCCAGTGTGAATACTCTTACTTTACTTGTCATGTCACTATTATAGATGATTAGAGCTAAACTTAAGAAAAGCATTTATTTCTGGTAACAGAGGAATATGCAGCAAATCAATAAAGTTATTTGTACGGCATTTTATAGAGGTAAGAAAATTCAAAAGTAGGATTTGTAGAACTGAGATAAAGGAAAAGAAGGAAGTAGACTCTCAATATGTCTCATTTTATTAGACAATCATTTCTATTATTAATGATAGAAAAATTGAAAAGAGCATGCTTATTAGAGATGCTTTCAATAAATTTACTATAATAAATAAGAATATTCTAAAGAGGAAGAGGGTATGTCAGAATTCATAGAAACTTTTAAGGAAAGAACATATACTTAGGAGTATCTCTCATAGTTGCGTCACACTCAATCTTTACCTCTGTAACTTTAGAGGGAAGAAATGCAATAAATTCAAAACTGGATAAAGCTTGTGTTGGATCTCCTTTTCCAGAGAAGTGCTAGACAGTGAAGGGCAAGGACATTTACTAAGAAGATAGATTCCCTACTCACTGTTAAGTAGCTACTCCATAAGTCAGACCTACCATGCAACATGAACTGACTAGTACTTTCTCATTAAGGATCTTTCCTCTAGCAGTAACTAGGTCCTAAAGTGTTTAAATAGTTCCTCCTTATCTTTTCTCTAAGGTGGTCCAAGGACAGAGTTAAGAATATTGTCACCATAAAATAACCAGGATTATATACAATTAATATATTCAAGTGACTTCTTTGAGTGAAATATATGCTTTACTACCAAAAGAACCAAAAGCCTGAGATGCTTTACTGACTTCTTTAGGCAAATAAAGTCAAGTGCATGGGACACCTATGTGTATGTGAGTGCAGGTATAAAATGTGATGTGCTTTACAAGCTAAGGACTTAATCCTCTGATCTGGTGGTGACAACATCTGCCCACAAACCAGCCAGGCCCTTGCTCTTAGAAAAAAGCTCAGTTGTCAGAGTGAACTCATTACATGAGTTCTAAAACGTGAATCCTACTAACCTTCACACTGTTCTCTTACTTGAACTTTCTTGATTGGATCATCAGACATAAATTTTGTTGATAGATCTTCTTGTTCATTCAGTGCTTTCGATTTCTTTGTTTTTGTTTTTTTTCTTCAGTTTTTTTAGATGCTGACTTAAGATGGCCTAAGACATTTCATGGAACTATTTTAGATTTTTATTTCAAGTCTGGTTATGATGAATACACATCATAGACACACACACACACACACACAAACACACACACACACAAACACACACACGCACACACAAAGTTTTCTCAGTTTTAAATGTATTTCTTTGTGACATAATATCTCCCAATGCCCCTTTCTCACAGGGCATTGAGAATCAATGTTACTTTCCAAGGTGAATTTACATTCCCTCATACCTACCTTCCTACTCTATTGGGCTCCTTGATAAACACACTGCTTAAAGAAAGAGTTAACACTGCTTTCTTTGTCACAGACAAACTCCATTTTCTCCCATAAAGGTGAAATATATAACAATAAGGTATTAGGCAGGAATGATTGTTAAAGACACACACCACAGAACTCAATGCTAATGTACGGTTGCAAGACCAAGTACCTAAGAAACTAATGAGTGAAGTTTAGAAACTGGACTACAAAGAGAGGCACATGTGACTATTTCTTGTTTAAAATAGAAAAGTCTGTGTCTCCATTGGTCATTTTCACAATGACACATATGTCAAAGGACTACAGTAGCTACAACTACCTGAGCTCATAAGCTGGGTAAAGGAGATTGGTGTTTCTGGTGGATCATGTGTGTTCCAGAAAATCAATGGTAAGTGAGAGAAAGAGAATCCCTAAATTACAAGACAGGAAAGAGAAGAGAAAAGAGAGAGAAAACAGTTTAAAAAAAGGCAGGGGGGGGGATGTTTGCGGAAGCCGGGAAAGGGAATAACACTTTCGAAATGTATATAAGAAATACTCAAGTTAATAAAAAAAAAAAAAAAAAAAAAAAAAAAAAAAAAAAAAAAAGGCAGACCAGGTAATCCTGCTATGGTTCAGATGAAGTATTCCCGTTTGCACTCGCTGGCTGTGTTTTGCAAGTCAATGGCATTTCTCAATGTCTCCTTCGTCTGATTGGTGCAGTGTGACTGCTTATGTTGATAAAGGAAGCAGATCATGATTCCGATTACACAAAAAGTGACAAATGTCACCACTGCTATGATACCTGTATTAAAAGAAAGGGGAACACAAAAGTGGTCACTGGGAAAAATCAGTATAAAGAAGGACAAACATTGTTGAAAACAAAACAAAACAAGGCACACAAAGCAAATCTACTCTGTACCAAAGTAAAGACTTGCTCAGAACCACTTGACCTTCAGTTTCTGTTTAAATTTCCTGGAAGGACAGTACTGAGGGTGAAAGGGTATTTCTTTTAGAAGGTTATGTTGATAAGCGAAAAATAAATGTGGAGTTGAAACAATAATTGATCTGTGTAGTTTCTTAGTAATTTGTAGTTGCTGTTGCTGTTAGGGATCAATCCCAGTCTCCAAATAATTTAAATACATTAAGCATTGCCAAGAATCCCATGATCATGCCAGTCTCTCTCTCTCTCTCTCTCTCTCTCTCTCTCTCTCTCTCTCTCTCTCTCTCTCTCTCTCTCCTCCCTCCCCTCCCTCCCTCCCCTCCCTCTCCCTCTCCCCTCTCCCTCTCCTCCCTCTCCTCTCTCCCTCTATCTTTCTCTGTATATGAGTGTGTATATGTGCATGGATGCCTTAGTACTTATGTTAATGACAAAAACGACTTTCAGGACTCTAATCTTGCCTTCCAATTTGTTTGGAGGCAAAGTCTAAAAAATGTCTTGCAATCTTGGTCATTTCATCATTCTCAGCTACCAAGAGAGACATTATTTAAAAATGAATGAACCAAAAATCAACACAGTCAGCAAGACAAAGCATGTGCACAAAAAAGATAGTTAATAGTGACAGAAAATTGAAGTTTTTTTTTCTCCATCTCTATTACAATGGGTATTTCTTATTTACATTTCAAATGTTATTCCATTTCCTGTGTCCAGGCAAACAACCACCTAACCCCTCCCCCTCACCTTTTATTCCCCTCCCCATCCCCCACCATTACCACATTCCCCCAACAATCACATATACTGGGGTTCAGTCTTGGCAGGACCAAGGGATTCCCCTTTCACTAGTGCTCTTACTAGGCTATTCATTGCTACCTTTGCAGTGGAGCCCAGGGTCAATCCATGAATAGTCTTTGCGTAGTGGCATTGTCTCTGGAAGCTCTGGTTGGTTGGCATTGTTGTTCATATGGGGTCTCAAGCCCCTTCAAGCTCTTTCAGTCCTTTCTCTGATTCCTTCTTCGGGAGTCCCGTTCTCAGTTCAGTGGTTTAATGATGGCATTTGCCTATGTATTTCCTGTTTCTGGCTGTATTTCTTGGGAGAGATCTACATCCAGTTCCTGTCGGCCTGCACTTCTCTGCTTCATCCATCTTATCTAATTGGGTGGCTGTATATGTATGGGCCACATGTGGGGCAGGCTCTGAATGGGTGTTCCTTCTGCATCTGTTCTAAACTTTGCCTCCCTATTCCTTTCCAAGGGTATTCTTGTTTCCTTGTAAAGAAGGAGTGAAGCATTCGATATTTGATCATCCTTCTTGAGTTTCATGTGTTCTGTGCATTTAGGGTAATTCAAGCATTTGGGCTAATATCGACTTGTTAATGAGTGCATACCATGTGTGTTTTTCTGTGATTGGGTTACCTCACTCAGGATGATATTTTCCAGTTCCATCCATTTGGCTATGAATTTCATAAAGTCATTATTTTTGATAGCTGAGTAATATTCCATTGTGTGGATGTACCACATTTTCTGTATCCATTCCTCTGTTGAAGGGCATCTGGGTTCTTTCCAGCTTCTGGCTATTATAAATAAGGTTGCTATGAACGTAGTGGAACATGTGTCTTTGTAATATATTGGGGCATCTTTTGGGTATATGCCCAAGAGAGGAATAGCTGGGTGCTCAGGTAGTTCAATGTCCAATTTTCTGAGGAACCTCCACACTGATTTCCAGAGTGGTTTTACCAGTTTCCAATCCAATGGAGGAGTGTTCCTCTTTGTCCACATCCTCGCCAGCATTTGATTTCACCTGAGTTTTTGATCTTAGCCATTCTCACTGGTGTGAGGTGAAAACTCAGGGTTATTGTGATTTGCATTTCCCTTATGACTAAAGATGTTGAACATTTCTTTAGGTGATTCTCAGCCATTCGGCATTCCTCAGCTGTGCATTCTTTGCGTAGCTCTGAACCCCATTTTTTGATAGGGTTATTTGTCTCTCAGCAGTCTAACTTCATGAGTTCTTTATATATTTTGGATATAAGCCCTCTATCAGTTGTAGGATTGGTAAAGATCATTTTCTAATCTGTTGTTTGCCATTTTGTCCTGACAGCAGCATCCTTTGACTTACAGAAGCTTTGTAGATTTATGAGATCCCATTTATCGATTATTGATATTAGAGCATAAGCCATTGGTGTTTTGTTTGAGATTGTTCCACATTTTTCTTCTCTTAGTTTGAGTTTACCTGGTTTGATGTGGAGGTCCTTGATCCACTTGGACTTAAGCATTTTACAGGGTAATAAGAATGGATCGATCTGCATTCAACTACATGCTGACCTCCAGTTGAATGAGCACCATTTGCTGAAAATGCTATCCTTCTTCCATTGGATGATTTTGGCTCCTTTGTCAAAAATCAAGTGATCATATGTGTGCGGGTCCATTTCTGTGTCTTCAATTCTATTCCACTAGTCTATCTGTCTGTCTCTGTACCAATACCATACAGTTTTTATCACTATTGCTCTGTAATACTGCTTGAGTTCAGGAATAGTGATTCCCCCGGAACTGCTTTTATTGTAGAGGTTAATTTTAGCTATCCTGGGGTTTTTTTTATTCCAGATGAATTTGCAAATTGTTCTGTCTAACTCTCTGAATAATTGGATTGAAATTTTGATGGGGATTGCATTGAATCTGTAGATCGCTTTTGGTAAAATGGCCATTTTTACTATTTTAATCCTGGCAATCCATGAGCATGGGAGATCTTTCCATCTTCTGAGATCTTCAATTTCTTTCTTCAGAGTTTTAAGTTCTTATCAAACAGATCTTTCATTTGCTTGGTTAAAGTCACACCAAGGTATTTTTTATTATTTGGGACTATTATAAAGGGTGTCATTTCCCTAATTTCTTTCTCGGCTTGTTTCTCTTTTGTGTAGGAGGAAGGCTACCGATTTATTTGAGTTAATTTTATACCCATCCACTTTGCTGAAGGTGCTTATCAGGTATAGTAGTTCTCTGGTGGAACTTTTGGGATCACTTAAATATACTATCATATCATCTGCAAATAGTGGTATTTTGACTTCTTCCTTTCTCGTCTGTATCCCTTTGATCTCCTTTTCCTGTCTGTGCTGGCTAGGACTTCGAGAACTATATTGCATAAGTAGGATGAGAACGGGCAACCTTGTGTAGTCCCTGATTTTAGTGGGATTGCTTTAAGTTTCTCTCAGTTTAGTTTAACATTAGCTACTGGTTTGCTGTATATGGCTTTTAGTAAGTTTGGTTATGGGACTTGAATTCCTGTTCTTTCCAGGACTTTTATCATGAAGGGGTGTTGAATTTTGTCAAATGCTTTCTCAGCATCTAATGAAATGATCATGTGGTTTTTATCTTTCAGTTTGTTTATATAGAGGATTAAGTTGATGGTTTTCTGTTTATTGAACTATCCCTGCGTACCTGGATGAAGCCTACTTGATCATGATGGATGATGGGTTTGATGTGTTCTTGCATTCGGTTTGCAAGAATTTTATTGAATACTTTTGTGTTGATATTCATAAGAGAAATTGGTCTGAAGTTCTCTTTCTTTGTTGAGTCTTTATGTGGTTTATGTATAACCACACATTTGTGTGGTTCATAGAAGGATGAATGCTCCATCTGTTTCAATTTTGTAGAATAGTATGTATAGAATTGGTATTGGGTCTTCTATGAAGGTCTGATAGAATTCTGCACTGAACCCATCTGGATCTGGGTTCATTTTGGTTGGGAAACTTTTAATGACTGTTTCTATATCTTTAGCAGTTATAGGGTTGTTTAAATGGTTTATCTGTTCCTGATGTATCTTTGGTAGCTGGTATCTGTCTAGGAAATTTTCCATTTCCTCCAGATTTACAAGTTTTTTTGAATATAGACTTTTGTAGTAGGATCTGATGATTTTTGGAATTTCCTCTGATTCTGTTGTTATGTCTCCCTTTTCATTTCTGATTTTGTTAATGTGGACACACTCTCTGTGCCCTCTGGTTAGTCTGGCTAAGGGTTTATCTATCTTGTTGATTTTCTCAAAAAACCAGCTATTCATTCTCTTGATTCTTTGTATAGTCCTTTTTCTTTCTACTTGGTTGATTTCAGCTCTGAGTTTGATTATTTCCTGCCTTCTAGTCCTCCTGTGTGGATTTGCTTCTTTTTCTTCTAGAGCTTTTATGTGTTCTGTCAAGCTGCTGATATATGCTCTCTCCTGTTTCTCTCTGCAAGCCCTCAGAGCTATGAGTTTTCCTCTAAGCACAGCTTTCATTGTGTCCCATAAGTTTGGGTATGTTGTATCATCTTTTTCATTAAATTCTAAGAAGTGTTTAATTTCTTTCTTTATTTCTTCCTTGACCATGTTATCACTGAGTAGAGCATTATTTAACTTCCATGTATATGTTGCCATTCTTTCCTTATTTTTATTGAAGACCAGCTTTAGCCTGTGGTCTGATAGGATGCATGGGATTATTTCTATCTTTCTGTATCTGTTGAGGCCTGTTTTATGACTCATTATATAGTCAATTTTAGAGAAATTACTATGAGGTGGTGAGAAGAACACATATCCTTTTGTTTTAGGATAGAATGCAGAACATTGAAGTTTTATTTGTCAAAAATAAATGTATTCTTTTAAAGAATACATAGTTTCATAGTTCATATTTTCTAAGTTGTCTAACTAGTGAGAAAAGTATGTATTTTAGACACATATTTTTGGCCATTGTTTAACCTTGATAAAAATTTGTTTGCCTAAATGCCACTGTTTATATGAATAGATACTAGACAATTGAATATATAGACTTGTATTCCCCCAATTTCAACATCTGTGAGAATAAATAAGACTATTTACTTTTATCATATATTTTAAACTCATTTTGTACCATATTTTCTAGATATTTTAAAACAAGACAAAATACAGTATCAAAGATGATAGTCTAATCTGGGTGGCAAGAAATGACTTTGAATCATGAAATGTTAATTTAAAATGTAGAGAGGTTGCTTCTTTTGTGCTGCTAGTTTGAAGGTCTTGCTGCTGTCTGGCACCTGGGCAAGCTTCATAGGAAATCCTGCGGGGCTTTGATAGTCTTCCAACTCTCAGAGAGACTCTATGTTACTTGAGAATTAGTGCAGGAGGCAAAACACCCAGTCTCTCCTTATCAAATGAAGAGTTAAAAACAGAAAAAGAACTATAGAATTCTCAATGACATTTATTGATTTCAAATAAATATCAAGTCCCATCCTCATACCTGGATAGGCATTCAGCTCACATGGATTTCTGAAGGACTTCCCAAAGGAATGGTTGTGCTTCTACTGTTCTGGTATACTACTGTAATGGACTTCTTCCATTCCCATTCTTTTTGGAATGTCTTCCTTTGCTGCTACCTCTGTACAGGTTTCTCTGTCCTTCCTAATATCCTCATTCTATGAAGGCTGTAACACTATCTCTCACCCTGTACCTATATATTTAGTACAGGTCTGATCCAGAGCTGGGAATAATGAAATGGGAGTGAAATGAAAGACTTCTACTGATTTTAATAAACTCCATCTGGTGTAAATTCATTCATCCCAGTTGCCAGGATCCAGGGTTGAAATATGATAGGGTAATGAATCATCAATGAATTTTCATATCCCAGGCACCTTACATTAAACTAAACTTGGGAGACAGTTCATGTTACAAGATGCAGATGGAGACATCAAATTATGGCAGGCATTAGATAAGGTGAGACAGAATGAAGAGTGGTGTAAGGTGAGGCCAACAGGCTGTTTCAAAACCATAAAGAAGGGGGAGGTGATAGGGGATTGAGCTATAAACAGAGCAGGCAAGCTCTAAATCCACAAACAGTCGTACTGCTAGATATAGAACTTCAGTCATGTAGGCTTCACCTTGCTCCATAGATCTACCACGAATAACTGAGTGAAGGAAAACTGAAAATACTGCAGCTCTGTCCATTTGTCTGAACCAATGTGACTTCTTTCAGCACATAATTTTACTTGACTGTTTTGGTTGTGTTTTAGAAGTGACAACTGGATGTCTATCAGTGAATGTTCCAGCTGTTGGCTCAGAACTCAGCTGTCTATTAAATTTGAGATAGAATGAAGCCAGCGAGCTGGTGTAACTAGAGGAGAGTATGTGGTTAATCTTGTACCATGCCTAAAGAGGCAAAGCGTTGAACAGAGAGTGCCTGATTCTGAAAACTGTGTAATCATGGGTAAGGAAGGCTTCAGGCAACTTTCTTCAGAGAACAGGATCATAGATATCTTTCCTGCTTTCAATAATGAAGACAGATTACCTCCAATGACTGCTGAGTCACTTTGGACTGTGTCTGTGAGTGGTTCTCGCTCATCTCTCTTTCCAATGGGTTCTAGAAAAAGCAATAGACACAGAAGGTAAACTTGACCCTTCAGTCAACCAGATGGAGAGAATATACAATGCACATCTATGACTTGTAACAAGATTTCTGCAATGTGGTAAGAAGAAGCCTTTGAAAGAAACTGAAATAAATGGCATTAAAAATGATGATCTGAGTTAAATCTCAGATACTGCATAAAAAGGTAAATTCTACATCTCTGGATTGTAAGCCTTGGGAAGGAATAGCTGGTCACATATTTATATCATGTATAGAACAAGTTAGGCTATGCCTCTGAAACAAATGAAGGAGCAACATGATTCCCAAATCCTTGTCCTTTCACTTCTACATGTTTCATGACATGTATATACATTCATCTTATAAATATTTAAAGATGAATAAAATGCACTGTTTAAACACATAATGCATGACCACATCAGTATATAAATAAGTTTTGACATAGCCTGGTACTAGGTGAGTGTGCTTTCTGGCCCATGCACCTTCAGTCATTCACTTAATATTCAGTTTTGTTAAAAAATTCCTAAGACTGAACACTGCCAAATCCTTCAAACACACATTCCTTTTTGCCTCAGTGCATTCTTTCTCTTTACAATTACCAGTGTCTAGAATTGTTAAGTGCCCTGTGGCTCTTTGTATTTTAATGCTAATTCTAATTCTGCTTCCTTAAGAGGGGCTGCTCTGATGAAGTGTGGATCACATACTCAGATGACTTCATGTGAATCTTTCCCCATTTTAACTGGTCAAATAAAGGCTACAGACTGTCATTGGGCAGTGAAAAGGAAAGATGGGCCTGGAAGTTTTTGAGAGCAGGGAAGAGATGTAGGAGGAAAGAGAGATTAGAAGATGAAGTAGAGAGAGGAAGACAGAGGACAAGGAGGTGAAAGATGGAACAGATAGGAATTCAAGGCCCATACCTAAACATAGTAAAAGCCATATACAGCAAACCAGTTGCTAACATTAAACTAACTGGAGAGAAACTTGAAGCAATCCCACTAAAATCAGGGACTAGACAAGGCTGCCCACTCTCTCCGAACTTATTCAATATAGTTCTTGAATTTCTAGCCAGAGCAATCAGACAACAAAAGGAAATCAAGGGGATACAGATTGGAAAAGAAGAAGTCAAAATATCACTATTTGCAGATGATATGATAGTACATTTAAGTGATCCCAAAAGTCCCACCAGAGAACTACTAAAGCTGATAAACAACCTCAGCAAATGGTGCTGGTTCAACTGGAGGTCAACATGTAGAAGAATGCAGATCAATCCATGCTTATCACCCTGTACAATGCTTAAGTCCAAGTGGATCAAGGACCTCCACATCAAACCAGATACACTCAAACTAATAGAAGAAAAACTGGGGAAGCATCTCGAACACATGGGCACTGGAAAAAATTTCCTGAACAAAACACCAATGGCTTATGCTCTAAGATCAAGAATCGACAAATGGGATCTCATAAAACTTCAAAGCTTCTGTAAGGCAAAGGACACTGTGGTTAGGACAAAACAGCAACCAACAGATTGGGAAAAGATCTTTACCAATCCTACAACAGATAGAGGGCTTATATACAAAATATACAAAGAACTCAAGGAGTTAGACCGCAGGGAGACAAATAACCCTATTAAAAAATGGGGTTCAGAGCTAAACAAAGAATTCACAGCTGAGGAATGGCAAATGGCTGAGAAGGATCTAAAGAAATGTTCAACATCTTTAGTCATAAGAAAAATGCAAATCACAACAACCCTGAGATTTCACCTCACACCAGTGAGAATGGCTAAGATCAAAAACTCAGGTGAAAGCAAATAATGGCGAGGATGTGGACAAAGAAGAACATTCCTCCATTGGATTGGAAACTGGTAAAACCACTCTGGAAATCAGTCAGGAGGTTCCTCAGAAAATTGGACATTGAACTGCCTGAGGACCCAGCTATACCTTTCTTGAGCATATACCCAAAAGATGCCCCAACATATAACAAAGACACGTGCTCCACTATGTTCATAGCAGCCTTATTTATAATAGCCAGAAGCTGGAAAGAACCCAGATGCCCTTCAACAGAGGAATGGATACAGAAATGTGGTACATCCACACAACGGAATATTACTCAGCTATCGAAAACAATGACTTTATGAAATTCATAGCCAAATGGATGGAACTGGAAAATATCATCCTGAGTGAGGTAACCCAATCACAGAAAAACACACATGGTATGCACTCATTGATAAGTGGCTATTAGCTCAAATGCTTGAATTACCATAGATGCATAGAACACATGAAACTCAAGATGGATGATCAAAATGTGAATGCTTCACTCCTCCTTTAAAAGGGGAACAAGAATACCCTTGGCAGGGAATAGAGAGGCAAAGATTAAAACAGAGACAGAAGGAACACCCATTCAGAGCCTGCCCTACATGTGGCCCATACATATACAGCCACCCAATTAGACAAGATGCATGAAGCAAAGAAGTGCAGGCTGACAGGAGCTGGATGTAGATCTCTCATGAGAGACACAGCCAGAATATAGCAAATACAGAGGCGAATGCCAGCAGTAAACCACCTAACTGAGAACAAGACCCCCATTGAAGGAATCAGAGAAAGGACTGGAAGAACTTGAAGGGGCTTGAGACCCCATACGAACAGCAATGCCAAGCAACCAGAGCTTCCAGGGACTAAACCACTACCCAAAGACTATACATGGACTGACCCTGGACTCTGACCTCATAGGTAGCATTGAATAGCCTAGTAAGATCATCAGTGGAAGGGGAAGCCCTTGGTCCTGCCAAGACTGAACCCTAGTGAATGTGATTATTGGGGTAGGGCGGTAATGGGTGGAGGATGGGGAGGGGAACACCCATAAAGAAGGGGAGGGGGAGGGATTTGGGGGATGTTGGCCTGGAAACTGGGAAAGGGAATAACATCCGAAATGTAAATAAAAAATACTCAAGTTAATTTAAAAAAAAAAAAAAAAAGAACAACATGGCTTGAAAAGCTGTAGGAGCAAGGGATCTCATTGCTGGGAAAGAGAGTGGTGTAGTGGTATACCTGCACAATCTAGGCATGCAGCTTATAAATATTATAACTGATTGTTCTTTGCATTTACATATTGGTGTTGGAGATTTAGTGCAACAGTCTACTAACAAGAACAACTGAAGGCTTTGGAAAAATTATCATCTCAAAGTAGCTCTAACTAAGAGAGCTGCTGTTTAGTGGGTGCTCTTTACCTCTGAGCCATTGCTCTAGTGAATTTATTTTCCTTTCAAAATGGAATCTCATCTATCCAAGGCTAGGAATTAACTTACTCTGTAGGAGAGTGTGTCCCTGATCTTACACTGTAGTGAAAGATGAGAGAAAGAAGGAAGGAGAAATCAAGATGGACCGAGAGATGGCAAGAAACAAAGTTAGATAGACAGGGAGTGGATAATGGATGAATGAAAGGAGAAAAGGGACAGGGAAGGAGATAGGGACAGAAGAGAATAATGTGGAAGGAGATAAGAAAGAAGATAGAAAAGAGTAATAGAACAAGATAGAAACACCTAGAAAGGAAGAAGACAGTCTTATGGAGGTAGAATGAGACAGAGGGGAAAATGAAAGAATAACTAGGAGAGACGAGAAATGGAGCAAGAGGATCTCAGGGCATTAAGGTAGGAAGGGAGGCAGTGAGGCAGAGGGAGAGAGAAAGAAGGAAGCTAAGATGGGTCAGGAAGGGAGGAAGAGACACCAGGAGAAAAGCCAGTTATTTAGCTCTTCCACCTCCTATGTCCTTTAAACTTACTTACTCTGACATATTCTATATCAAGCCTATTTCCTCTTATACCTTCTGCTTCTTAATGAATATTCAAATCTTAACTGTCCTCAGTTCCTATGATCTCATTGTCTTACTTCAGTTATTATTGCTTCCAACTTTACTTAGCACATCTATTTCTTTTGACATTATAGTTCTGAAGTTAACACAGATTCATCAATTTCTAACATGTTTCGATGTTGATAGATTCACACATATATAATTAATTTATTAATTCTAATTCTCCAGTGTTCACTGACATGATAGAAAAATGATTTAGATCTGATAAAGTAACAGATTTAAGAGCATGTTTGATAATCATATTCTGCACAGTAGACTTTATCACAGTGATGATATATTTTAAGAGCATTTCCTCTTCACTTCTAATCTCCATTTAATATTAAATTTCAAAATTAGATATTACTTTTAACTTTGCCTCCCACAAAATAAATACATAAACATATCTGGCTATGACTTTTCTGTCATCTGTCAATTACCATTTATCTACCTACCATCTGTCTAATCATCTAGTCATCTTGTTAAAATGTCTTTGTAAAATTAATGAAGTAATACTATAGATCTATATATATATAAATTTGCATATTTACATTGTGTAAGGACTCCCATTTTTAAGAGTGATATCACACAATGCTTATTAACTAATCCAGGGTGAGTTTTCACCAAGTAGAAAGTATGCTAAATCTCACCAGAAATATATAACAATGCTTATACATTTGCATCAAGAATGATCATCTGCCACCTGACATTGTCCTTGCTTTCTCTCTCTCTCTCTCTCTCTCTCTCTCTCTCTCTCTCTCTCTCTCTCTCTCATCTATCTGTCTGTAGCTGAAGACTGATGCATTAAAGTTAATGCAGTAAAATAATAATTTATCTTTTTTTCTTAAGCTTCTGACTAATCTGGAACCTTTCTAGCAGGAAATGAATATCCTTACCATGTATGAAACAATGTTTATGAAGTGGACACAATCCATCTTCAGGGAAGCATTTTAAGACTCAGAATGTTCTAAAGGGAAATTTCTTAAGATTTCGGCAGTAAACAACACAGCACCTTCAGGAAGTACCTGAAACTGACAAGATGCAGTAGGTCCCTTCTTCCCTAAGCTTACGTAAGCAGTAAGGACTGATTAGTGATACTATTAAATCTTTCAAGCTTCCTAGAAGGTTCTCAGACTCTCACAGCTGCATGAAACAGACAGAGACTAGCAAGACTGCCTGGAAGAGAGGCTCTGTCTGACTTGCTGAGCTCCCACATGGTTTTCAGTATGCTCCAGTGTTTCAGTCAATATCCATGCTAATGTCAGCTTTGAAGAAGATCTGTCTTTGAGTCATTCATGTTCACATGAGTAAACTCTCACTCATAGTCCTGTACATAGCCCCAATTAAACTCAATGATTCATCAACTGGAATTTGGTACTATGCTAGCTTTAGACTGTCAGTTCTTGATCTGAGTTGAGTAGATATTTATTCAGATTTTCTCTGGAATAGTGTCACACAATGCTTTTCTAATTGCTACGGTCAGTAAATGGCACATATACAGTCATGCCTTTTACACACAGGAAGCACAAGCTCATAGCCTTTATCCACAATCACCCTGCCATTTAACTCATACTTCCCACAAAAATGTGTGCTTACTCCTGCATATCTATTTATTTAAATCCTCTTATCAGTTTCCACCTAAACAATAGTGATATAGAAATGCATATATATACACATATATATATCTTATGCATTCATGCGTGATACTTGATATATACTACCTGAAGGTACACAATAATTATAAATGCTCATCACCTGAGAGTGAAATTATATTAAACATATGTATTGTTTATTTCATTGTTAATGTGTTAATTATTTATTTTTAATCAAATAAATTCACATTATTTAAATATTGTTAAATTTCATGTTTAAAATTTATTAAATTAATTGTTATTCAAGTACTCATACCCTTCTATTGTCCCTATGACCATTGTTTGTGTGAAGGTTAGTGTTAATTGTCAACTTACAGAGTCTAGAACTACCTAGGAAACAGGCCTATGGGAATTCATATAGATTTTCTTGATTTCTTAAGGTAAGAAGAGCTGCCACTTTGGTTGGCAACACTCTGTGGATGGGATCTCGGAATGTATAAGTAGAGGATGACCTGATATTGGCATATATACATTATTCTTGTCTTCCATATTATGCGTGTGATGTGATCTGCTACTTCAAACCTCTATGATGGTTCAGGCACTTGAACTGTGAGGCAGAATCATCACTTTATTAATTTTTCTGCCAAAGTGTTTTTGTTAAGATAGATATAACATATAAGAAGCCATTTACAATTCATAAATACCTATGATTATACAAGACCCAATGCTGAGTGCTGTTGGAAAACCCTTTATCACTATAAGACAACAGAAGTTGTGTTTGTGATGGAAACTCAAGAGAGTACCCTTTGGGAAGTACCTAATGAAGAATGCACAGTGGTCACTGCATTCACATCAGAGTCTAGAGTGGAGTCACATCCGGATTCAGTCAAGGTTCCTTGAACAGTCACAGGTGCAATGCCAGCATGGCGGAGGGCTGCTTTCAATGGTGCTATGTGATTGTACTGGACTGAAGAAAGGCATCCAAGAAAACCCAAGATGTTTACTTTAGCAACTTCTGGGTCCAACCCAAGAGTCTCTGCAATGAAAAGAAAGAAGCACAGGTCTAGTTTTTGAAAAGAGTCTATGTGTTTTCCTTGACTCTTAACTAAAATGTCTGAAACTCCTTTGTTATTCTTTGAATACTGAGTCTTCTTACATATCTCTCTCTTCTTGTCAACTATACCTTTCCTTCAGGTGCATGTACATCTTTCAACTATATCTAATAGAAAATGACTAGGACTAGCTCTGCTTAGAAACGAAATTGTTTCTAGCTACAAATATTTAATTCATCTATTTTATGAACTTTAGAAAGAATAATGTAGCTCTATGATAGTACATTCAAACTATACATATTTGAAAGAATATGTACCTTTCTTCCCATCAGGATGTAGCTATGAATGAAGGTGATTAACACAGACAAATCATTATATTTATTACAATATATAATACATAATACTTGGAGGCTGAGGGAATGCAGCCTTAGATGTGGGAGGGCAAAGCTGTCTGTTTTTGTCTATTCCAGACTCCTGCATAGTCCCAGTCACCTCAAGTAACAGCACAGAGGAGTCAGGAACAGACAATCTGTGGTCCACATGCCGGCAATGAGAAGCCTAAGGCCAAGGGCTCCCAAACTTCCAGACATCCAGACACCTCTTTGTTGTGATGAGTTGGGAATGGAGTTGGGCCTATATGACTGTGAGAAGGCCAGGGCCAGGGACTCTCAGATTAGGAGGGAAGAAAGGAGGAGGGTCAGAGACTCAGGAGGAGCCCAGGTCAAGGGAAATAGGGAACTCTGGCCTAGTTCATCAGTGGTGAGTCAGAGAGTGTGGAGGAACATTCTGTAGGATTCTGAGGGGGTGCAATTCTGTAGACAAAAGCTTTCTCAAAGCTCCCTATGGTGGATATTGATGAGAGAGATAGTCCTTGGTTCCAAACCGTTTATTGATTGTTCATCGGTAAATTTGTGCCTACAACCTCCTCAGGATGGACCAGTGATTAAATAATATCTATTGCTGGAAGAGATATTCAGGAAGACAAGCTTATTATTAAACCATCAGTGCCTCTAGATACTCCATTAGCACAGAGAACTATTTTCTGATCTATGTGACGATAGGTCACATCGTTATTTAGTGAGTGTGTTCATGTGACAGGGGCCTGGTCTGAAGCAGGTGAAGCAGGAGAAGCTCTGTCCTCTCAGAGATTCTGGGGCTTCCAACCTGTGAAACCTTACCAAGTTTCCTGACACTGTCCACTGCCCCACAGTAAACTTACTGAAAATTTTCTAGGTATAATTATGTACCATTGAATAAATATTACACAAATGTTGAATAATTCAATTGATAACCTACTAAGAAATAACCCTGTTATTATTATTTCGGTTCAGTGTGTATCTTTGTGTGTGTGTGTGGTGTGTGTGTGTGTGTGTGTGTGTGTGTGTGTGTGTGTTTCTATGTGTGCTCTGGAGGAATACCACCGTGTTTATGATTGTGTTCTCAGAGACCAGAAGAGGGATTCAGGTCCCTTATATTGCTTGTAATTCAACAAGCAAGGACGTCGGAAACTGAACGGGAGTTCCTCTGGAAGAGCAACAACTTCTAAGCACTGAACCATCTCTCCAAGTCATTCTTCAGTTATTTTCAAACCTGATATTATAAATTATTTTGCTAAGATTCCATAAGATTTGTCAAGCCAAAGAAAGAAGTCTAAAATCAATCTTAGTCTGAATGCACAATGGCCAGCATAGGTCCAAGTTTTCTCATGTAGGAGAGAACATCGCTTATCCAGGAAAATTATTGCAGCAGGTTTACTGGAGTTTATTACTATTACTATTATTATTATTATTATTATTATTATTATTCAAAACAAAGTACAAGAAGAGCTGAAAAACGTGCTCAAAACAGACTCAGTTCTAAAATGTAGTATGACATTAACTATATGTAAAAAGTCACTTATGATAGATAAATGCCTTGAGTGTCATAAAATAAGCCAGGCAGGGCCACCTGACCTTGGCTTGTAAAAGTAAAGTGTTACATAAGAATAAGATATAAATATGGGGAACTGTTTTAAATGAAGATATGGGCAGAGAATACAAAGTGGTTTTATCTCTCAAGAGCTCACTAGAGCTGAAACAAACTGAAATGATAACTAGATGAAATGTTCAGTATTATAGCTATCTGAATTAAATTCCCAGAAACCATGTAAAAGCTATGCAAGGACATGAACACTTGTAACTCCATGTCTGGGATGGGACATGGTTTGCAGGTGGAGACAGCAGAATCCTGGACATACTTGCTGACAGCTTGCTCAAGGTTCTGGAAGTCCCTGTCTCATGGAAATATGTTGTAGAAGACTAGGCTTGGACAAATGAGAGTCTCTGCATGTGTTCCCTATCCCACTAACAAGTAATGGTTTCAGATCATACATATTACAGGAGAGAGGGAGACACACACACACACACACACACACACACACACACACACACACACCATAAAGGAGAGAGAGAGAGAAAGAAAAGAAGAGAGAGAGAGAGAGAGAGAGAGAGAGAGAGAGAGAGAGAGAGGACTGAGTGTGAAAGAACGAAATGAATGTTGGCATACCTAGGGCAGGGTATGGCATACAATACATAAGCTCCTCTAGAAAAATGAGTAAACTCTATTTCAGAAACTTTGTGCAAGCAGTGAGTGGACTGATGTGACAAGTGTTGGATGCTTAGGCCATCTACTGAAATAAAGAAACCTACCAGTGAACATCCTCAAGAAAGGATGCTTCTCTTCTTTCTTTCTTTCTCACATAGAGAGGAAATGTGTTGTGGGGAGTATGAGGTGAATTAAAGAATGTAAGTGTGTATATATGATCACATTTCATTACATACAAATATGAAATTATCTAGGATAGAAAAAGGATGCAATAATACAAAACTCAAATTTTCCCCTGATTACAATATAAGGCCTGAATAGTAGAGATTGTGCTGTGTAAAACTGAAGCATTCATGAAAACAAAAAATAAAAAAATTAGATTTGAAAATATATGATTGGACAATTACAGTATAAATGGCCCGTGGGTCCCCCAATGTGTTCTCATTGGTTGGTGGTTTAGTCCCAGGGAGCTTGATGGGGCATGATTATTTGATATTGTAATTCTTCCTATAAGCTTTCAAACCCCTTTAGGTCCTTCAGTACTTTCTCTAACTCCTCCCTTGGGGTCCCCAAGCCCAGTCCAATGGTTAGCTGCAACCATCCTCATCTGCATCAGTAGAACTCAGGCAGGGTCACTCAGGAGACATTCATATCTGGCCCCTGTCAGCAAGTACTTCTGGACATCAAAAATAGTGACTGGGTTTGGTGGCTGTACATAGGATGGATCCCCAGGTGGGGCAGTCCATTGGATGACCTTTTCTTCAGTCCCTGCTCCGCTCTTTGTCCCTGTATTTCTTCCCATGAGAATATTGTTCTTCCTTCTAAGAAAGATGGTAGCATCAACATTTTGGTGTTTCTTCCCTAGCTTCATATGATCTGTGATTTTTTCCCAGGTATTCCAAGCTTTTAGGCTAATATCCAATAAAGGTTCATACCATATGTATTCTTTGGGACTGGGCTACCACACTCAGGATGATATTTTTTAGTTCCATCAATTTACCTAAGAATTTCATTTAGTCACTATTTTTAATGGCAGAGTAGTCACCGTTGTGAAAATAGAAAAAGGCTGAAAAAGAAATTAAGGAAGAAAACATCCTTCACAATAGCCACACATATTATAAACCTTGATGTTACTGTAATCGAGCAAGAGAATTAACTGTATGACAAGAACTTCAAGGCTTTGAAGAAAGAAATTGAAGAAAATCTCAGAAGATGAAAAAAGCCCCCATGCTCATGGATTGGCAGGATTAATATAGTAAAAGTGTCCATTTTTCCTAAAGAAATCTACAGATTCAATGCAATCCCTATCAACATTCCAACTCATTTCGTCATAAAGTTTGAAAGATCAATTGGAAATTCATTTGCAATAACATAAAACCCAGAATAACACAATCTATTCTCAACAATAAAAGAGCTTCTGGAAGAATCACCATCCCTGACCTCAACCAGTATTACAGAGCAATAGTGATAAAAATGACATGGTATTGATAGACAGAAAAGTAGGTAGATCAATGTAAATAGAATTGAAGTCCCAGAAATGAACCCATACATGTATGTTCACTTGAACTTTGACAAAGGAGCTAAAACTATCCAATGGACAAAAGATAACGTTTTCAAGAAATGGTGCTGGTTCAACTGGAGGTCAGCATGTAGAAGAATGAAAATTGACCCGTTCTTATCTCCTTGTACAAAGTTCAAGTCCAGTAGATCAAAGACATCCACATAAAACCAGATGCACTCCAACTAATAAAAGAGAATGTGGGGAAGGACCTTGAACTCATAGGCATAGGGGAAATTTTCTTGAACAGTATGCTCAAATATCAAATATTGACAAATTGGACATCACAACATTACAAACCTCCTGTAAGACAAATGACACTGTCATTAGGACAGCATGGTAACTAACAGATTTGGAAGAGATCCTACATCCAATAGAGAGCTAATATCCTATACATACAAAAACTCAAGAAGTTAGACTCCAGAGAATCATATAACCCTATTAAAAATGGAGTATAGAGCTAAGTAATGCATTCTCAACTGAGGAATTCAAAATGGCTCGGAAGCACCTATTGAAATGATCTATGGCCTTAGTGATAAGGGGAATGCCTAACAAAACAAACCTGAGATTGTACCTCACAGCGGTCAGAAAGGCTAAGATAAAAAATTCAGGTGAGAGTAGATGCTGGTGAGGATGTAAAGAAAGAGAAACACTCCCCTGATGTCAGTTAGATTTCAAACTGGTACAATCACTTTGGAAATCAGTCTGGAGGTTCCTCAGAAAACTAGACATAGTACTACCTGAGGACCTAGCTATTTCTGGTCGTATACCTGAAAGATGCTCCAACATATAACAAGGATACATGCTCTATTATGTTCATAGCAGCTTTAATTATAATAGACAGAAGCTGTAAATAACTCAGATGTCCTTCAACTGAGTAATGGATACAGAAAATGTGGTACACTCACCTAACTTTCTTATATAGCTCAGACCTACCTTTCTAGAGACAGTGTCACCCAAAGTGAGCTGAATTCTCCTATATCAATTACCAGCCAAGAAAATGTCTTATAATTATGGACATAGGGCAATCTGATCATTGTAGACTTCAAATTGAGACTTTCACACATGGCTCTGCACTGTCTATGTGACTTCTTCTGAACCGAACTAGGGCAGAGTTCATAATATGGAATAAATGGTAAGAATGTTTAAGGAATTAAACAAAGCAGGTACAGAAATAAAGACCATACAAGGGAGACTGTGAAGGGCAAAGATACTTTTGGAGAAATAGTCAGGAGCCATATGAAAATAAGATTGTCCATCTTCCAAGCCACTTTTCTTATACTTATTCATTGTACTGATTTTACTTGACCAAACTGACCATTTTGTAGGAAGTTTGTCTTTATCAGTTCTCTACCTCTGTCAACTACTGCCCAATGCTCCAACAATCTGGCCACTTAAGAACATGAATTTCTGCTTTCATAATAATGCTTTGTCACGTTGAACTTTTCTTCATGAGTTCATTTGTGTTTTTAATATGATTATGTTGCTTTCCTTAGAGCTCTGCTAAGACTGCATATAGAATGTTTCTCTATAGTAGCCATATCTTTTGGTCACCTAGAGCTAAATGAACACTATATTTGAAATTTTGGTGGTTATGTAATATGGATTACACATGCCACTATCTGCTATTAGTATAGTGATTCAAAAATACTTTACATGTGTGTACAGATGCATTTAGTCTTTAAATTCTTTCCAGAATGGCTGTTCCACAGTTGACATGACAAATGCCTTTTCCCATGTGGCAGGATGAATGTCTTTTCTTGAGGAATCCATGGCCTCCTTGCTTATGTGTGAACTCTCGATTCTCTACAGCCAACTTGTGATTTTTTTATTACTCTAACCTCCCTTTCTTTCCCTCAATACACACACACACACACACACATACACACATGTATTATGTATATTAGTTCATTTTTCATATTGATAATTTCATATAAATTATGGCATATTTGCATAAAAGTAATGAGTTTATGTTTTTAAAATGCAAACTTTTCATAATAGAAATTGCTAAGTAAATATTTCAGGGTTTTCAAATGTGTCAATATGTCACAGGATATAGAACGTAATAGGTGTCTTAGTTAGGGTCTTATTGTTGTGAACAGACACCATGACCAATGTAAGTTTTATAAAAAACAACATTTAATTGGGTCTGGCTTCAGTTTTAGAGGTTCATTCCATTATCAGCAATGCAGAAGCACGGAAGCATCCAAGCAGGCATGGTGTAGGAAGAACTGAGTTCTACATCTTCACCCGAAGGAAGCCAGAAACAGACTGCATCTTCATTCAGCTAGGAGGAGGATCCCCAAGGCTACCCCAATAGTGACACATTTCCTCCAACAAGTCTGCACTTTCTAATAGTGCCACTCCCTGGGCCAAGCATATGTAAACTATCACAGTAGGACTTACACAAATCTTGTTTACTTAGAAATGTTTAGTATAATTAGATGCATAGAGAGATGTGTCAGTATAAAATAATATCTTGGTAGACAAATAGATGACAGATTAGATATACAGTAGATTAGTAGAAACATGTGATATAATATTAAAAATGTAAATAGCAAAGAGAGACAAGCAAGTTAATTTGGGTAGCAAACACCTAACATAAAGTTTCAGAATGTAATTGACTAAATATGAGCTTAAAAAGGACAGCAAGATACATGCTTACATGGGTGTTGGAAAGTCCACAATGCCTCAATCCCACACAATGAATAATAGGCAATCAGAATGAGACCAGGAGAAATCCTCTTTCTCCCAAAAGAACTCATGCAAATTGGTTATCCAAAACCAAGTACTTGGCCCTGGAAACCCATACAACCAACATTGTACTGATGGAATATGATGAATTGATGTATCAAGTAATATATGTGATCACATATAATTACATAAAAACAATAAATTGAAAGCAAGGCCCTGATTTTGAGAGATAGTAAGGAGTAGGATATTTGTGTTTGGGGAGGGATGTAGAGACAGGAAAAATTATGTAACTGTAATCACACAAAAAATTAAAGTGTGCCATTTGAAAAACCATTACTTCAGTTTAACAATTCACTGGCTGAATGATTTAATATCTGTTATGGTTGCCTGGCAACAAAAATTATGCAATAGCACCTTTGGGGGTATAAGAAAGTGAATGCTGTATTACAAAGATATTAGCATCATGAAGAAATTTTAAAATTCTAGGTATCATACTCTCAGGGCATATTCTGTATTAAGTATATTTTCCACAGAGAAATTAGTTTTTGAGGGTTTATGCTAACATTTAAAATTGGTAGCAAAATTCTTTCCTTTGGTTTAAAGCTACCAAATATTTCATACTCCCAAGACATTTTTTGTTGATTTAACAGAGAGTCAGAACTGAATGAGAGCCAAGAATTGATTTATTCCTGTTTCTGACTATTTAAAAAAATGAGCACAATAGGACATTTCGTGTTCCAGTAGCAATTCTTTGAACAGTGCTCAAATGAGATACAGAAACTTAATAACTTCTCTGAAGTGGGACATCAGAGAGTTTTGAAGCCACTATATGTAAAATTCATACAAGACACACTCAAAAATTTGGTGCTCATTCCATTCATAGAATTGGATATATATATATATATATATATATATATATATATATATATATATATATATCCTTTAGATATATTAGAATGCCTATTAGAATGTCTTTCAGATCAGGTGATAATGTTCAATTACAAAATCTAAATATCAGTGATTAGTTCTTTTACATTGCAATGTGCCTACATCCATAAGACAGCTCTGAACATTGTACTTCAGGGTAGCCCCCTTTGAGGCCCTCTAAGTCTCAGGCTTGACTGGAGTGATCATGCATTCCAAGACATCACAGGAATAAAATGGAAGAATAAAATAGAGGCTGGGGAAATGGCTTAATCAGTAAAGGAATTAAACTCAAATGAAAGAATCAATGTTTGCACCACTAGAACCATGGACAAAGTTTAATATAGCAAGATGTATCTGTCAGCAACTGAGAAATAGAGAAAGGATAGTCACTTGGGCTCATTCACTGTCTAGCCAATCAGATCCAGTGAGAGAAAAGAAATTCTGTCTCAAAAAAATAAGGCAGACAAAAGCACAAAAGCTCCTAGTGTAGAGCACTCACTTTTACATGTAGGAAAACACATATATATGTAAATATGTATGTGCAAAAATGCACACATGTAGAAGGGTCTGCCTTACTCCAGAAATCTAATTAGAACTGGGAGATCATTTGCTCAGGGATTATGCAGATTTCCTCTGTGCCACATTTTATTCTAAGTCCAGCCATGGCATTGAAAATTGGATATTTCTATATTTTAGGAGTTTTTAAACATTCTGACTACAGATCTTTAATTAATTATAATGTCATTTAAATTTTATATATCTATATGTATTTTCAAATGTAGTAGTATTTATTTGTATTATAAAATTGAAACCATTTAAGGCAAGAACTTGCAGTAAATATTTCATGAAATAACCTCGTAAGTCACGAGGAAACAGTCTTGAGAAATACTTCTCCTATGTGTCTATCATCATACTTGACAAACTTGAGGATCATTGTGTGGATGAAGGTAACTTATGACCATGTCCAAGTCAAGTGTTCCTGCTCTAGCTATGCTTGGTCCAGTAGATAAGAATTACACCTAAAATTAACGGAAAACCATCCTCATCATCTGATGATGTTATGAACTTCATAGTACAATTGAATCCCAGGAAGGACAAGAATTGTTTCAGAAAGCTGAGAATTAGCCAGAATGACAGGACTTTTGCTGGTTAAAAATATCAACTAGTCACCACGTACCAAGAAAACAAAGTTTGATAATGTGTGTGAGGGAGTTTACAGTGCTTGTTGGTTTTTTGTTTGTGTATTTTAAAGGCAGGCCTCTAGGACATCTAGATCCAATTTCAGCCCACATAAGAATTTCTTCACAGATATGCCCAGACCATTGTCTCTGAGATGACTCTAGAATCTGTCATGTTGAATATCTAGTTGAACAAACACTAAGGGGAGCACTAACTGCCAAGTCACAAATAGAAGAATATGATGGGCAAAGTCAGTGAATCCCTTGACTTCTCAATGGAACTAGTGACATCTGAGGGATGGCCACTGCCTTAAAGTCACTTTGGTTCAGTCACTTTTTATTGTATACATTATGCATAATTTAGAGCTTGAAGATTGGACCAGTGACTCATGAGGGATCACTGCTGGCCTCAAGTTTCCATTGCTTCTCATTTTTAACTCATAAATTTCACTTTGAGCATATAGATTTGTTAAAAATGGGAACACCTCATTTCTTCATTTTCTACTTGATTCTATGGGTCACAAAAAATCACAAATTCCTTTTTTCTTATTATTTGATGTAATATATGCATGAGGAAAAACACTTAACACGGTCTAAATACAACATTTCTTTTGGTTCAAGTTTATTAGAACTCTTAACATTAGGTCATCTAGACCTAGTACTTCATTTCAGCTGTGATATTACCAGACATGCACATTTTTCCCTAGATTTTGTTCCATGATCTAAAAACTTTAGCATTTATTTTTTGTGTAAAAATAATATAAGAGGCTGAAGTCACCATCTCTCTTTCAGGTATTAATAATAAGAGCATATATGTACATAGTGGATAAGTCAGGACTTTTGGAAAGTAATAGGACTCCTGCCTATAGTCAGAAAAAGTGCACATGGGCATTCTTAATTCATTAGAACCTAGGAAGTATGCCAGGTTTTAAAATATAGAAACATTGGTCCCTTAAGAGTAATATGGCATTGGTGTTCTTTCTATGGAGTTGCAGCGCCCTTCATCTCCTATAGTCTATGCCCTAACTTCTCCATTGCGGGTCCCACCCTCATTCGGATGTTTAGCTGCATAGATCCACATCTGTATTGCTCAGGCTCTGGCAAAGCCTCTCAAAGGACAGCTATATCAGGCTCCAAATGCTAAGTGCTTTGTGGCATTAGCAATAGTCTCTGGGTTTGGTGTCTGAGGATGGAATTGATCCCTAGGAAGGGGAGTATCTGGATGGCCTTCCTTTCAGTCTCTGCTCCACTCTTTGTCCTTGCATTTCTTTTTGACAGGAAGAATTCTGGATTAATATTTTTGAGGTGAGTGTGTGAACCCATTCCTCAACCAAAGCCTTGCCTATCCACTGGACATGGTCTTTCCAGGTTTTATCTCCTTTTTGAAAGGAATTTTAGCTAATGTCCTTCCTGTTGGATTCTGGGAAACTTTTGGGTCCCTGGCATCTGGGACTTTCTAGTGACTACACACAGTTCCCACTATCCCACTGCTACATACTTCCTTCAAATTCCTGACCCTCTGTACTTCTTCATCTCCAACTGTATCTGAACTGGCCCCTGTTACAAAGAACAATAATATCAACCAACCAGGCTCCCCAAAGCTCCAAGGGACTAAACTACCAACTAAAGAGTACACACTGGGGGACCTGTGGATCCAGGTGGATATGTAGGAGAGGATTGCCTTATTTGGAATCACTGAGAGGGGAGCCCCTTGGTACCGTGGAGACTCGATGACCCAGGGTAGGGTGATGCTAGGGAGGTGAGGCAAAAGTGGGTATATAGGTGGGGAAGCACCCTCATAGAGGCTGAGGGAGGGGTAGAAAATTAGGAGGTTTGTGGGTGGAAACTGGGAAGAGGGATAGCATGTGAAATGTAAATAAATAAAATAACCAATTTAAAAAAACAGAAAAAGAAAAAATAATATAAAAACTTAAAACTTGGGAAAATCACAGTACTGCTAAAAAAGAAGAATTAATAATTTGCAGTTTAATAAACATTCTCTCAATTGGTATTTTTCATCTTTTCTTTTAATTAATCATTTATCTAATAATCATTCAGACATGGGGCTTTATCATTAATAAATCAGAATCCCTGGATCAACCCTATTTATTTCCTATTTATTAACACTATTTTCTTGGACATCTTACAAATTATTTTAGACTCTTAAAGCTATAAAAGAAAGACAGAATTTTTTGTTGTTTTGTTTTGTTTTGCATATTGCTGACTAAAGACAGCAGCATAATGGTTAGGAAACAGATTAAACGGGTAAAATGTTCCCTTGTAATCATGAGGGCCTGAGTCTAATATCCAAAACCTACATAAAATGGTGGTCGAGATGGTGCTGCTCAGTTGTAAAATCAGCTCTGCAGTGAAGGAAGATACAGGGACTGTAATAGTTAACCTGCTAGCCCTCTATACCATATGTGAGTCCCATGCCCCACAAGACCTTTTCAATAACAAGTGTACAGATTCTGAGGAAAAAAAACAAAACAAAACAAAAACACTCTGGTTTCTTCAAGTTCATGCATACAAGTACATAGGCATCTAAACACAAACTTGTGCAAACACAAAAGTATTCACACAATAAATCAAATAAATGAAAAAAGAAAAAAAAAGACAGTGATTTTTCAATGGTTACCACAAAGAGGATATGTTTTTCTTTGCCTTTGTATCTGCGCTGACTTAAGTGATTAAGTCCATTGTAACTAACTATAAGTGATGAATGTAGCTCTGGTGCAAACTTTTTCCAGACAAATTCACTGCATGAAATTATTATATATAATCTCACCCTTCCACATGCCAGATTGAAACAACATGCACGGAAGAAAATCCTTTAGACTCTGGAGTGAGAGCTTCCCTTCCTCCAATATCCCTACTATCAGTCATCAGAAGACCTGAAAATCCAGCCTAGCAAGGCAGAAACAGTTCACATTCCTAACCTTCAAATCCATGGGATATTGCAAAACAGATGCTAGCTATGCTCATAGACAATGCAGTACTTTAATAGGCATTAACGAAATTCTTGGAACTGTGTGTTATTTGTTGAGTGTTAAATGCACTCGTGAAGGTCAGGCTCCTATAGCTCATTTTCAGGCACATGGCAAACACTCAATGTTTAAATATCAGATCATCACCCTGAACAAACAAAGTATGGAAGGACACCCCATCCAAGGCCGCAATTTCTCAGCAACACAAACTGCCATGTCCATATTTCACTTTCACTCATCTTTTCCATGACTCCTGTATCACTGTAGCCATTTAATACCTGCCTAAAATTGTACACACTGTAGAATTAGTCTCATGTGTCACATGTTTTTTATTGAAGACTGAATAGTATAAAAGAGGACAGATGATTTTTAGAGTGAAGACAATCTAGGTTTTCTTGTTAATTCATCCAACTAGTGAGTATATTTATGGCTGTTACTGTCTGAAAGGTAGAGCAGGGGCAAAGGTATGAGATTAATGTATTAAGGCAAATAAGATGTGTCAGTGGATGAAGCTCTTGTCCTAAAAGCTTGAGAACTTAAAAAAATTAAGATTGCAGAACACACAGAAAAGCAAGGCAGGTACAAAATTGGCCTGTAATTCTGGTACTTGGAAGACAGAGTGAAGATCTGCTAGACAAGCTAGTTAACTAGACTAGATGATCACTGACTTCTGGGTTAAATGACAAGACTCTGATGTAGTTAATAGAAGTTGAGAGCAATTGAAGAAAATACTCACTGCCAAATTTGGTCCTCAGCACACACATGCATGCTAATCTTCCCACAGACCTGTACTAAAGGAATGTTAGCACATGAAAATATACATGAAAAAGAACATTAATAAAAAATCCAGTTGGTAGACAAACTAAAGAACTCTCCATGCAAGAAACAAGTGCATGATCTAGAAATATGGAAGTTAGGAAAATAAAATTCATCCCTTAAAGGTCAGAGACCTGGACTCTCATACCCAGCACCCTTCAAGGGATCTGTTGCACAACTACCCTCATCAGTGTTCTCTTAATAAATATCTCTCTGGATTACTCACTACCCTGTTAGAATTTACAATTCCTTGTTCAAAGACATAAAGACTGGTAAATTCATAGCAGGTATTCTCTGATCTCTAACACTACAGTTACAATTCAGCAAAGAAAGTATTGGCATACACATAGTTTACTTGAAAAATATAAATCACAGAACAAAGGAGACAGTGTGTTCAGTTCTTAAAAAACAGTCACAGAATGTACGATATCCTCATGTGTGGGGATCAACTCCCCTTAGGAAAATGACAAAAACTGTAAAAGCATTTGACATACATACTATGACATTTGGAGCCTCTTGAGTTACATCTCAAAAAGCTGTTAAGAAAGTTTTTCAATTCTCCACATTTTATCTCACTTGGTAAATTAAGCAAGCAAAATGGCTTTGGAGTTGACTTGCTTGGAATTATAGCTGGATAAGATGAAATCAGTGGTGACTCAGATTACACAAGGTGTTGACACATCTGTTCCCTATAATTGAATTATCCAGTAATATTCCTGAAAAAAATGACTTGTTTATGGCAGGAAGAAGGAAAGTTTCCAATGGCTACTAACTGAGCTGAGAATCTTGCTTCTCTGCTGATTCAAGGCTTCACTTGCTTCAAGGATAAAGGGATCCTCTCTTCTCAGGCCAGCAAGATTCCTCTGCCATTCTATCCTGCCTCAAGGTTAACTGAAACAAGATGTCCTGGCAACTATGGTATGGATATGCTGGGCTATCCTTTGCCTCACACGGATTTCATGGAGTTTAAATTTACACACCTGGGAATACTTAGGATTCCCTTTGTAAAATGACAGATAACTGGGAAGTATGAAAGTTGCTTGTTTGTCAAGTTTTCTTTCCAGCCTCAAGACCAAATTACTTATTTGGTTTTGAATATCAAGTCTCTTGTTTTTAAACATATATAGTTAGTATCTCAGTAGTATGTAGGCCTTCATATTGGGTCATGTGCACAAAAACACACGAGGTTGAACTAGTTATATTGTATCAAACCAACCCTGGGCTGTAGAGATGACTCAGCTAGTAAGACACTTGCTTTGTACATGTTGGGACCTAGGATCTGTCCCTAGCACCCAAAGAAACACCTGGGTGTAGTGGTACACACTTTTAATCTCAGCACTAGAGTAGACACATGGCATTTTGGAAACTAATCAGGCAGCTAGCCTTGCCTTCAAGGTAAAATTTCATGAAAATAAGAGTACTTTCTCATGGTTTCAACCCACACTTTGAACATAGTTCAGTATTTCAGCACAAACTTTCCACGACAGACACCATGTACTCTCCATTTCATTCCCTGCTTCCATAACTAGTGTATTCTAGGACTTGCATTTCAGATGGTCTTCTGTATGATATTTCATGAGTAAACAGCTTTTTGTGGAAGGGCAAGAATCCCAATTTCCATTTATACAGCTTTTTAATAAAATACTTTTAAATATGACTCAGTTTTAAATATGAGATTGAACATTCCAAGAGTGCATTCAGAGAATGTTCACATATCACAATTTTACAGAATTTAAACTAAGAATAAAATAACAAGACAACTAGGCATCCTTGGTGTTTGAAAAAGAATGAGTTCTCAGGAAAGAAGTTTTAGCAGGTACTAATGTCACATAATAAAATCATGGCCATTGAGGCGTCCTGCCTGCTGCTCTACTTCTTAAATCCACAAGGTGGCTGATACACTCTTGGCTTATATGCAGTACAGGTTCATACTCTTCCCACTGACAACTTTTCTGATTGACTTTTAGGAAGTGCTGCTTACTTTCTTTTGTATTGCAGTAAAATACCAACAATACCACCAAACCTAAGAAAGAAAGGGTTTATTTTGCCTAGTGTAAGAGCACAATTGGTCTTGACACATAAGTCATAAAGATGTATGACATACCTGGTCACATTACATCCAAAAAACAAAGACAGAAAAGCTGTGAGGCTCAATAGACTTTCTCTTTTATATATAGTCTAGCAACCCAGAATATATGATGACTCCCACATTTAGAGTCTTGCAAACTCAGCCCTGCTTAGAAAGTTTCTCACATACACACAAGGGGTTTGTTTACTAAGTGATTCTAGGTGAGTCTATTTATGTGAAATATGTGTGTAGGGAACTCAATATAGACAAGAAGAAAAGAAGCTATTGAGGGAGAGAGCTGGATCATCAGAAGCTCAGATACTTCTAAGAACTCAGAGGAGACAACTACTTTCTGCCCATATTCCTGACCCAAGAGGAAATCACCTAGTACCATCTGTGCCCTCTGGGTATAGGAACCTAGAAGCAGACAGGGGCAAGACCCTTTGGGTTCTGCTTGCACCTAGAGCTGAAAGCCAGCCGCCAGGAGTGCCTATACACCTGTTAGCATAGGTAAGACCAAGTTTTCTGCTCCAAGTACCCTGTGTGTTCTCATTAGGACACACGAAGGCATAAGTCCTCTGGGACAGGACACTTTTGGATTCTGGATGTGTCTGGAACTTAACTGAACCTATCTCACAGCTCCCTGAATTCAAATCCCATGGGGAAGAGATCTGAACTCCCAGAGGTGTGGACAATCCTGAAACCTTAGGTGTGACCACCACTTCTGCCCATTCTGCTCATATTCCTGGTCCAAGAGGAAACTGCATAGTGCCTCTAGATACAAGAATATAGGAGCATCCAGCAGCAGGAAGTTGCTGTTTTCTGACTGTGCCCAGTAATGAACTGAACCAGTCCCACAGCTCCCTGCATCCAAATCCTGTGAGGGAGAGAGCTGAATCCTCAGAAGTGTCGACACTCTTGAGAACACAGAGGAAACAACTACTTTCAGCCCACATTCCTGACTCAAGAGGAAAGTGCCTAGTGCCATATGTGTTCTCTGGGCACAGGAACCTAGGTTTATGCCTGCACCAGTAGTTGAAAGTCATTCACCAGGAACACCTCTATACATGTGAGCAGAGGTCTCTGTTCCCAGATTCGACTGAAAGAAAACAAGTCTACAGGAGTGCTGACCAACAGGTCTACAGGAGGGTCAAGCCACTGTCAGAGACAGCAAGACAAGCTAACATTAGAGAAAAACTGATGGCAAGAGGCAAGCACAGGAATCCAAGAAACAAAAATCAAGAATAAATGGCATCATCATAGCTTAGTTCTCCAACCAAAACGAACATAAATAACTTCCTGAAAGAAATACACAACAACACAATTAAACAAGTAGAAACCCTTAAAGAGGAAACACAAAACTTCCTTGAAGAATTACAGGAAAACAAAACCAAATAGGTGAAGGAATTGAATAAAACCATATAGCATTTAAAGATGGAATTAGAAACAATAAAGAAAGCAAAAAGGGAGACAAACCTGTAAATAGAAAACCCAGGGAAGAGATCAGGTGTCATAGATGCAACCATCACCATAAGAATACAAGAGATAGAAGAGAGATTCTTAGGGGCAAAAGATACCATAAAAAAATAACACTGACACAACAGCCAAAGAAAATGAAAAATGGAAAAAGTTCCTAACCCAAAACATGAATGAATGCTTCACTCTTTAAAAAGGTAAACAAAAATATCCAGAGGAGGAGATTTGGAGGCAAAGTTTAGAGCAGAAACTCAAGGAATGACCTTCAGTTTCTGCTCCAAAGGCTGCTGCACTTTTGGCCCATATATGTACAGCCACCAAAACTACATAAGACTGATGAGGCTAAGCAATGCATGCTGACAGGAACTGGATATATATGTCTCCTGAGAGGCACAGCCAGAGCATGTCAAATACAGAGGTGAATGCTAGCAGTGGACCATTGAACTGAGGATGGGATCCCCATTGGAGGGATTAGAGAAAGGATTGAAAGAGCTGACGGGCCATGCAGCCCCATAAGAACAACCACCCAGAGCTCCCAGAGACTAAACAACTGCCCGAAGACTTACCCATGGCTCCAGCTGCATATGTAACTGAGGATGGCCTTGTTGGGGACCAATGTAAGGAGAAGCCCTTGATCCTGCCAAGGTTTGAACCCCCCAGTGTAGGGGAATACTGGGCGGGGAGGGAAGTGGCTTGGATGGGAAGATGAACACTCTTATAAGAGAAAGGGAGTGCGGTGGGACAGGGGACTTTTGTCCGGGAAATGGAATATCATTTGAAATGTAAATAAAAGACATCCAATAAAAGAAAATTTAAGCAAAAAAAAATAAGATATTGATGGGTTGAGCAGACAGAAAAATGGGCAGTTGTAATCACAAATTTTTTCTGAGTTACAAAGATATTTTGGAACTAAAAGAAATCATTGTAAGTGGAATAATTGCCAATGAGATATATGCTTTTTTTTGTTACTTTTTTTGTTATTACTTATTTTATTAACTTAAGTATTTCTTATTTGCATTTAGAGTGTTATTCCTTTTCCCAGTTTCTGGGCCAACATCCCACTAATCCCCTCCCCTTTTTTATAGGTGTTCCCCTCCCCATCCTCCCCCCATTGCCGCCCTCCCCCCAACAATCACGTTCACTGGGGGTTCAGTCTTAGCAGGAACAAAGGCTTCCCTTCCACTGGTGATCTTACTAGGATATTCAATGCTACCTATGAGGTCAGAGTCCAGGGTCAGTCCATGTATAGTCTTTAGGTAGGGCTTAGTCCCTGGAAGCTCTGGTTGCTTGGCATTGTTGTTCATAAGGGGTCTCCAGCCCCTTCAAGCTCTACCAGTCCTTTCTCTGATTCCTTCAATGGGGGTCCTATTCTCAGTTCAGTAGTTTGCTGCTGACATTCGCCTCTGTATTTGCTATATTCTGGCTGTGTCTCTCATGAGAGATCTACATCCAGCTCCTGTCTGCCTGCACTTCTTTGCTTCATCCATCTTGTCTAATTGGGTGGCTCTATATGTATGGGCCACATGTGAGGCAGGCTCTGAATGGGTGTTCCTTCAGTCTCTGTTTTAATCTTTGCCTCTCTCTTCCCTGCCAAGGGTATTCTTGTTCCCCTTTTAAAGAAGGAGTGAAGCATTCATATTTTGATCATCCGTCTTGAGTTTCATTTATTCTAGGCATCTAGGGTAATTCAAGCATTTGGGCTAATAGCCACTTATCAATGAGTGCAAAACATGTGTGTTTTTTCTGTGATTGCGTTATCTCACTCAGGATGATATTATCCAGTTCCAACCATTTGCCTATGAATTTCATAAAGGCATTGTTTTTGATACCTGAGTAATACACCATTGTGTAGATGTACCACATTTCTGTATCCATTCCTCTGTTGAAGGGCATCTGGGTACTTTCCAGCTTCTGGCTACTATAAATAAGGCTGCTATGAACATAGTGGAGCACGTGTCTTTTTTATATGTTGGGGCATATTTTGGGTATATGCCCAAGAGAGGTATAGCTCGATCCTCAGGTAGTTCAATGTCCAATTTTCTGAGGAACAACCAGACTGATTTCCAGAATGGATGTGCCAGTCTGCAATCCCACCAACAATGGAGGAGTGTTCTTCTTTCTCCACATCCTCGCCAGCATTTGTTGTCACCTCAGTTTTTGATCTTAGCCATTCTCACTGGTGTGAGCTGAAATCTCAGGGATGTTTTGATTTGCATTTCCCTTATGACTAAAGATGTTGAACATTTCTTTAGGTGTTTCTCAGCCATTCGGCATTCCTCAGCTGTGAATTCTTTGTTTAGTTCTGAACCCCATTTTTTAATAGGGTTATTTGTCTCCCTGCAGTCTAACTTTTTGAGTTCTTTGTATATTTTGGATATAAGACCTCTATCTGTTGTAGGATTGGTAAAGATCTTTTCCCAATCTGTTGGTTGCTGTTTTGTCCTAACCACAGTGTCCTTTGCCTTACAGAAGCTTTGCAGTTTTATGAGATCCCGTTTGTCGATTCTTGATCTTAGAGCATAAGCCATTAGTGTTTTGTTCAGGAAATTTTTTCCAGTGCCCATGTGTTGGAGATGCTGCCCTAGTTTTTCTCCTGTTAGTTTGAGTGTATCTGGTTTGATGTGGAGGTCCTTGATCCACTTGGACTTAAGCTTTGTACAGGGTGATAAGCATGGATCGATTTGCATTCTTCTACATATTGACCTCCAGTAGAACCATCAACATTTGCTGAAAATGTTCTTTTTTCCATTGGATGATTTTGGCTCCTTTGTCAAAAATCAAGTGACCATAGGTGTGTGGGTTCATTTCTGGTTCTTCAATTCTGTTCCGTTGGTCTATCTGTCTGTCTCTGTACCGATACCATGCAGTTTTTATCACTATTGCTCTGTAATGCTGCTTGAGTTCAGGGATAGTGATTCCCCCTGAAGTCCTTTTATTGTTGAGGATAGTTTTAGCAATCCTGGGTTTTTTGTTATTCCAGATGAATTTGCAAATTGTTCTGTCTAACTCTTTGAAGAAATGGATTGGTATTTTGATGGGGATTGCACTGAATCTGTAGGTCGCTTTTGGTAAAATGGCCATTTTTACTATATTAATCCTGCCAATTCATGAGCATGGGAGATCATTCCATCTTCTGAGGTCTTCTTCAATTTCTTTCTTCAGAGTCTTGAAGTTCTTATTGTACAGATCTTTTACTTGCTTGGTTAAAGTCACACCGAGGTACTTTATATTGTTTGGGTCTATTATGAAGGGTGTCATTTCCCTAATTTCTTTCTTGGCTTGTTTCTCTTTTGTGTAGAGGAAGGCTACTGATTCATTTGAGTTTATTTTATACCCAGCCACATTGCTGAAGCTGTTTATCAGCTTTAGTAGTTCTCTGGTGGAACTTTTGGGATCACTTAAATATACTATCATATCATCTGGAAATAGTGATATTTTGACTTCTTCTTTTCCAATCTGTATCCCCTTGATTTCCTTTTGTTGTCTGATTGCTCTGGCTAGAACTTCAAGAACTATATTGAATAAGTAGGGAGAGAGTGGGCGGCCTTGTTTAGTCCCTGATTTTAGTGGGATCACTTCAAGTTTCTCTCCATTTTGTTCAATGTTAGCAACTGGTTTGCTGTATATAGCTTTTACTATGTTTAGGTATGGGCCTTGAATTCCTATTCTTTCCAGGCCTTTTATTATGAAGGGGTGTTGAATTTTGTCAAAAGCTGTCTTAACATCTGTTGTTGTAAATATGTAAAAACATAAAACGGTAAATGTGTTTTGGTCTTTTACCCTGCTAGCTCCTACACCTCAGTGCCCCAGATATCTGCTAGATATCTTGGCGGAAACACAGCCCAGCCACACACTTTCTTAACTGAAACTCTTAAATAAAAGAACACACAACACAATAATCTTAGATCCAATTGGTAAGATATAATTGCCCACTTAAACATACAAAGCCCAGTACCATCTATCCCTTGCACCTTTTATTTGCCAGGTCTCCAGCTTCTCCTTATCCCACAAAGACTCCTTGCTTCTCCCCTCTCTCTCTCTTTTCTTTACTCACTCCCTCAACTATATCAACTCTTCCATGCTTTAGTTTCTCCTTCTCTTACAACGACTCCTAGCTTCTCCCCTCTCTCCATCTCCTGTCTCTTCTAACTCTTCTCAGTTCCCCATCCTGTCTCTAAACCGTCCCCTTTTCCTCCTAGCTTCCTTCTCTTCTTCCTCACTCCCTCAACTGTTCCATCCTTTCCCCCTGCTCAGGTTCCACTGGCTCAACTGTCACCAACTGTCCTCTCTCAACCTATTCTCTGAATCTAATCCCCCTCTTGCTCCTGACTCCTCCCTCTGCCCAAATCTAGCGCTCTTGTCTTTATTCCACAAATTCAGAGAGAACTCCAAGGCAAACCACAACAAACATCTAATGAAATGATCATGTGGTTTTGTTCTTTCAGGTTGTTTATATAATGGATCACGTTCATGGTTTTCCGTATATTAAACCATCCTTGCATTCCTGGGATGAAGCCTACTTGATCATGGTGGATGATTGTTTTGGTGTGCTCTTGGATTCTGTTTGCCAGAATTTATTGAGTATTTGTGTGTCGATATTCATAAGGGAAATTGGTCTGAAGTTCTCTTTCTTTGTTGGGTCTTTGTGTGGTTTAGGTATAAAGAGTAATTGTGGCTTCATAGAAGGAATTAATGTAATGCTCCATCTGTTTCAATTTTGTGGAATAGTTTGGATAGTATTGGTATGAGGGTCTTCTATGAAGGTCTGATAGAATTCTGCACTAAACCGTCTGGACCTGGGCTCTTTTGGTTGAGAGACCTTTAATGACTGCTTCTATTTCCTTAGGAGTTATGGGGTTGTTTAACTGGTTTATCTGTTCCTGATTTAGCTTCGGCCCCTGGTATCTGTCTAGGAAATTGTCCATTTCCTGCAGATTTTCAAGTTTTGTTGAATATAGGCTTTTATAGTAAGATCTGATGATTTTTCGAATTTCCTCTGAATCTGTAGTTATGTCTCCCTTTTCATTTCTGATTTTGTTAACTTGGACACACTCTGTGTCCTCTCGTTAGTCTGGCTAAGGGTTTATCTATCTTGTTGATTTTCTCGAAGAACCAACTTTTGGTTCTGTTGATTCTTTCTATGGTCCTTTTTGTTTCTACTTGGCTGATTTCTGCTCTGTGTTTGATTATTTCCTGCCTTCTACTCCTCCTGGGTGTATTTGCTTCTTTTTGTTCTAGAGCTTTTAGGTGTGCTGTCAAGCTGCTGATATATGCTCTCTCCTGTTTTTTTCTGCAGGCACTCAGAGCTCTGAGTTTTCCTCTTAGCAGAGCTTTCATTGTGTCCCATAAGTTTGGGTATGTTGTACCTTCATTTTCATTAAATTCTAAGAAGTCTTTAATTTCTTTTTTATTTCTTCCTTGACCAGGTTATCCTTGAGTAGAGCATTGTTCAACTTCCACATATATGTGGGCCTTCTTCCCTTATTGTTATTGAAGACCAGCTTTAGGCCGTGGTGGTCTGATAACACGCATAGGATTATTTCTATCTTTCTGTACCTTTTGAGGCCCGTTATTGACCAATTATATAGTCAATTTTAGAGAAAGTACCATGAGGATCTGAGAAGAATATATGTCCTTTTGCTTTAGGATAGAATGTTCTAAAAATATCTGTTAAGTCCATTTGGTTCATGACTTCTCTTAGTCTGTCTACATCTCTGTTAAATTTCTGTTTCCCTGAGCTGTCCATTGATGAGAGCGGGGTGTTGAAATCTCCTAATATTATTGTGTGAGGTGCAATGCGTGTTTTGATATTTAGTAAAGTTTCTTTTACGTATGTAGGTGCCCTTGTATTTGGGGCATAGATATTTAGGATTGAGAGTTCATCTTGCTGGACTTTTCCTTTGATGAATATGCAGTGTTCTTCCTTATCTTTTTTGATGACTTTTAGTTGAAAATTGATTTTATTTGATATTAGAATGGCTACTCCAGCTTGCTTCTTCCGACCATTTGCTTGGAAATTTGTTTTCCAGCCTTTCACTCTGAGGTAGTGTCTGTCTTTGTCTCTGAGGTGTGTTTCCTGTAGGCAGCAGAATGCAGGGTCCTCACTGCGGATCTAGTTTTTTAATCTATGTCTTTTTATTGGGGAATTGAGACCATTGATGTTGAGAAATATTAAGGAATAGTGATTATTGCTTCCTGTTATATTCATATTTGGATGTGAGGTTATGTTTGTGTGCTTTTCTTCTCTTTCTTTTGTTGCCAAGACGATTAGTTTCTTGCTTTTTCTAGGGTGTAGCTTGCCTCCTTATGTTGGGCTTTATCATTTACTATCCTTTGTAGCGCTGGATTTGTAGTAAGATATTATGTAAATTTGGTTTTGTCATGGAATATCTTGGTTTCTCCATCTATGTTAATTGAGAGTTTTTCAGGATACAATAACCTGGGTTGGCATTTGTGTTCTCTTAGGGTCTGTATGACATCTGTCCAGGATCTTCTGGCTTTCATAGTCTCTGGCGACAAGTCTGGTGTGATTCTGATAGGTCTGCCTTTATATGTTACCTGACCTTTTTCCTTTACTGCTTTTAATATTCTTTCTTTATTTTGTGCATTTGGTGTTTTGACTATTATGTGTCGGGAGGTGTTTCTTTTCTGGTCCAATCTATTTGATTTCTGTAGGCTTCTTGTATGCCTATGGCTATCTCTTTTTTAGGTTAGGGTAGTTTTCTTCTATGATTTTGTTGAAGATATTTACTGGTCCTTTGAGCTGGGAGTCTTCATTATCTTCTATACCTATTAAACTTAGGTTTGATCTTCTAATTGAGTCCTGGATTTCGTGTATGTTTTGGACAAGTAGTTTTTTCCACTTTACATTGTCTTTGACAGTTGAGTCGACGATTTCTGTGGAATCTTCTGCTCCTGAGATTCTCTCTTCTATCTGTTGTATTCTGTTTGTGATGCTTGTATCTACGGCTCCTTGACTCTCCCTTTGGTTTTCTATATGAAAGGTTGTTTCCATGTGTTCTTTCTTGATTGCTTCTATTTCCATTTTTAATTACTGCAACTGTTTGATTGTGTTTTCCTGGAATTCTTTCAGGGATTTTTGTCATTCCTCTCTGTAGGCTTCTAATTGTTTATTTCTGTTTTCCTGCATTTCTCTAAGGGAGTTCTTCATGTCTTTCTTGAAGTCCTCCAGCATCATGATCAAATATGATTTTGAAACTAGATCTTGCTTTTCTGGTGTGTTTGGATATTCCGTGTTTGCTTTGGTGGGAGAATTGGTCTCTGATGATGCCATGTAGTCTTGGTTTTTGTTGCTTGGGTTCCTGTGCTTGTCTCTTGCCATCAGATTATCTTTAGTGTTACTTTGTTCTGCTATTTCTGACAGTCGCTAGTCTGTCCTATAAGCCTGTGTGTTAGGAGTGCTATAGACTTGTTTTCATCTTTTCTTTCAGCCAGTTATGGAAACAGAGTGTTCTGCTTTTGGGCGTTTAGTTTTTCCTATCTACAGGTCTTCTGCTGTTCCTGTGGGCCTGTGCCCTGAATTCACCAGGCAGTTCACTTGGAGCAGAAAAGTTTGTCTTACCTATGTTCCCGAAACTCAAGTTTGCTCATGGGGTGTTGCTTATGAGCTCTCCCCGGGGGCAGCAATGAGTTACGTGCTTTTAAATATTTTTCATTACTTCTAGTTTCACTTCTATTGCTATAGTAAATTTTCCTAATCAAAACAAAAGGCAAAAATATCAAAAACCAAAACCAAAACAAACAAACAAACAACATCAAAAACAAAAATTTGGAGTACAAAGGAGCTTATTTTAGCTTACAATTACAGTTTAATGTCCGTTATTATGTTGAAGTCAAGGTAGGAGCTTCAGGTAGTCATATCCCACCCACAGGTAAGAACAAAGAAAAAGGAACATACACTTGTTTTTATTGGACTTTTTTCTTTTACAGATTTCAGGACCCCCTGCCTAGAGAATTCTGCTTTCCATATTGGGTTGGGTCTTCCTGAATGAATTAACTTAATTAACATAATCTCCCTCACACCTGCTGACTGAAATTCTCTCCCTATATGATTATAGGGATTATAAGATGCATTGGCATGATAATGTTCACTCTTTCAACATGAAATAACATGTTATAATTTGATAGAAAAATGAAGTAATTAATGGCCAAATCTGTGTATATAGTCTTAAAAATGAGTAGTTTTTAGCTATAAGGGATATACTTTAGTTAAAAGGATTCCAATGAAAAGAATTTGACTAAATCGGTTGTGAATGTGTTATGTGTCATATTGGCAAGGCGCCATTCCCAGTGTTTCAGTGCAATATTAGTCACAGACACTATTTTTTGAGTGAAATTCCTTGTCAGCTGACTTTAGTTCAGGATGAATTCCTCTCCAGATAACATGTATGTATGATTGTTCCTAGTGCCAGCAAGGTGTTAGCCTTGTTTGTGTGTGTGTGTGTGTGTGTGTGTGTGTGTGTGTGTGTGTGTATGTGTGTGTGTGTGTCTGTCTGTCTGTAGTTTTACATGATGTTGTATATGCATGTGAGTGAGAAGACTATAGGTATATGTCTTGTGTCAATTAAGCTATACTCTCAGTTCTCAGGTTCAATTCATTTAAGATCTTTTGATAATCAGAAACTTATTATTTTTTTATACTTACACTTTCATTAATAACTATTCATTAATTAAAGGGAAGACATTGTTCCATTCATTCTGATACCAAGTAAAAAGAGAGAATGGATTTCAGGTTTAACTGTGTAAAAGTCAAATTTTTCCCTTATGAAACACTAAGTTGTAATTTAGAATCCACTGGGATAAGGTGAATGGAAAGACTGCTTACATCATCATGATCACCCTTACAGATGGGATGCTTTTGCTAACATTCTAGTAAAAGTCATGTAAACTACATATGAGATAACCTAAATTCATAGAACAGGTCATTTCATTTGTGTCACTTTAGATAGCATTGAGTAATAACAGAAAACCTGGTTTGACCCCAGAGTTACACTTACAGGAAAATTGCTCAGAAATTAAAGCCCTATTCTATGTGGAACATACATCTCACTATTTCTGAAGAGTACATTGCTGATGAACGACCTCTCAGCTGTAACATTATGTATAGGCCACTGGGATATACATATTATTGTTAGGGACGTTTCACTTCTAACAATTAAAATGAAGCAGAATTGATTAAAAGACTAAAATCTCTGCCTTTAAGTATAAGCCGTGTTATTCTGGTGATATTGGGCAAGTTTTTAACATAGGTAAATATGTTCCTCTTTCCTTCTCTCCCTCCCTTTCATTTCCCACAACTCTTCACTCTTCCCTGCACTTCACATCCTAGCCATCTCTCTCTGCTTGTCTTGAGTATGTGTCTCTGTGTGTGATTTCTGCATTTGTGTACAGATGCATTTCCTTTGGAAAAATATGAGGAAAAGAAAGATCCACAGCAAGTGTCTTATTTAATCACTTTCTACCAAAGATTTTAAGGATTAATTTTATTTCTAATTATTTCTTTGTTGTATGTGGGTGTTGAAAGGCAATTGTCTGTAAAGTTCAGAAGAAAAATTGAATTCCAGGTAGCTATGGTTACACACATTGTAATCTTCTGGAAGTATGAACACTCAGGTCTTCTAAAAGGCCATCAAGTGCTTAGCAATTTATTTTATGTTTTAGGCAATGTGTCCCTGTGATCCTCCATCAGGACCTCGGGATCTATCTTTCCCTGATTCCAGAAGAACACTGAGTTTAAAGATGTCTTCTTCCATGCCCTTACCTTTACTGGATTCTGGGTATCTAAACTCATTCCTCATATTTGCATTGCAAGTACTTTTTGTATAGAGTCATCTCTCCATAATCAAACCCATGCTAAAGGTCCAAATAATGATAGTATTTATTCTTCTGGATTGTGGTTAAAAAAGGTATGAGTCAATCTATAAAATGATCTTGCACCTACTTCAAAGCAGTATATTATCAGATAATGATGATAAAAAATACACACTTTATTGTAATCTGTGTTCTAAACATATTCCATTTATACTAGAGTTATTATTTGGATATAGCAAAGGAAAATATAGGGAGAAAAAAATTCTAAGCAGTCATCAAAATTTTTCAAAAATGTTAATATTCTCAACCTTACCTCAACCTAAAACGTTCCCCTGAAATAAGTAATTTATTTAAAAACAGAACTTATGACATGAATGAAATCTATGAATCACTGTAGGCATATATAGCTCTTGCCGAACACTGGAGTTGGGTTCCTAGCTTCCTTTTGAGATGCTTATAATTCCTGCTTCAAGGTTGTTTCCTATTCATGCATATGGAAACAGCCTCATCTCTACTCATAATTAGAAACACATGAATCATTTTGAAAATGCGCCATGATAATAAAATTATTTATTTGTGCTTAATTTGTATGTCCTATCACATTATGTGTTTCAGAATAATGATTTATAATTCTTTCTTAATGATAATTTGTTTGAAATATTATCAATTATAGTCATGCTATCTGCATTCAGGTTAGATACCTAAAACACCCTTTACAACCATTCCTAGGCACAGGTATGTGAGGCTAATCCAACTGAAAAGGTGTCTAATTTTGGAACAAGATAGTAACTGTTGCTTCAGTTAGAGGACAAAATGTATTTCATAAATAAATAAACAAACAAACAAACAAGCCATTGATACATATGTTATAATGTGCATTGCTATTGTATGAGGCAAAACTAAATTATATATTGAGATTATCTATAGGGAGAAATGTAGTTCATTAGTTTTAAAGAATAGTAACAGTTGCATAGTATCTGTTACTACATCTTCTTTGATAAAAATGTGTGTATCGCAAATGTTGAAGGTAGTTGAAATTTTGTGTTTCATATTTTTAATTTCATTTAGTGGTACAAAAGTTCAAATTGCACTGATGATTCAAAAATTTTCATGACTCAGAGAAGAAACATATTTAAGTATATTCCAGAGATCATATAGTAACACCATTGTTGTGGATTTGATTTAATGCTATCTGGGCCAGGTGATTCCTCCCCAAGTAGTGAAGGTTTAGGACTAGGACAAAAGATGTGCTACATTGGTCCACATAATTCTGGGCATAAACTGAGACACATCTAAGTCCCATAAGGCATGCTAGACAAAACTGTGTGGCAGTGATTTACCTTGGACCAATCTAAAGGCTTTTAGGCTGCCTCAGAGAGTTTTAGCTCAAAGATGCTGGGAGCTCTTACTATTCAATGAGACTGACTTCTTAACAGACAAAATGAGACAGATCATGAAGACTACTTGCTGTCTACAATCAGGTAAATGAAAGATAGAACTGAATAAGTAAAAATTTAATTGTTTTTAAATATAGAGGGAGATATAGTGATACATTTCAAGTGTTTTTAAATATGTATAAAAATATATGTCTTTGATTTCAAATATAAGAAATAAAGACATAGAGATAGAGAGAAACCCTATCTCAACACAAATAGTGAGACATTATTTTCCCAGAAGAAGAAAATGAGTAAAAATTTATTTAATTGTCTTTAAAGATGAAAAAACAAAAGCCTAAAATTCGGCTTCTATAATAAATAAGAGAAAATTTAATTAAAAGGATGATAATTCATATTACATAAAGAGAATATATATTATATACAGAGATAAGGATAAAAATGCTTTAAAAGAAATTTGTTAATCTCTATACCAGGGAAGATAGCTGGGTTCTTTGAATGTGTGCTACATAGGAATAGGAATTCTGGGATTGCTTTTCCTGATATGACAAGTTAATAACTTAGAAATATAAATAAGTAAATAACTTAGAACTTATATAGTAAGTTGAAGGGAATATAATTAAAGTTATATAGTTAAATATATTAATTCAAATCATATAACAAGAAAGCTGATACAATAGATAGATATAGAGAGATAATATAGATAGAGATAGAGATAAATCCATAGAAAGTAGGAACAAATAAAAATTGATTTAATTTGTTAAGTATACATACATAATACTGCATGAAGTCAGACATGGTGATCCCACCAGAAGTTCATTTACTGTTGAGTATAGTTTTCACTACTGTATGGTATTGATACAGAGACAGGCAGATAGATCAGTGGAACCAAATTGAAGACCCAGAAATGAACCCACACACACATAGTCACTTGATTTTGACAAAACAGCTAAAACCATCCAGTGGAAGAAAGATAGCATTTTCAACAAATGGTGCTGGTTCAACTGGAGGTCAGTATGTAAAAGAATGCAAATCGATGCATTCTTATCTCCAAGTACAAAGCTTAAGTCCAAGTGGATCAAAGACCTCCACATCAAATCAGATACACTCAAACTAATAGAAGAAAATGTGGGGAAGAGTCTCGAACACAAGGCACTGAGGAAAGTTTCCTGAACAAAACACCAATGGCTTATGCTCTAAGATCATGAATCCACAAATGGGACCTCAAAAACTGCAAAGCTTTTGTAAAGCAAAAGACACTGTCTTTATGACAAAATGGCAACCAACAGACTAGAAAAAGATCTTTACCAATCCTAAATCTGATTGAGGGCTAATATCCAAAATATACAAAGAACTCAAGAAGTTTGACTCCAGAGAGCCAAATAATCCTATTAAAAAATTGGGTACGGAGCTAAACAAAACATTCTCTGCTGAGTATTATCGAATGGCAAAAAAGCACCTAAAGAAATGTTCAACATCCTTAGTACAGGGAAATGCAAATCAAAATGACCCTGAGATTCCACCTCACTCCAGTCAGAATGGTTAAGATAAAAAACTCAGGTGACAGCAGATGATGGTGAGGATGTGGAGAAAGAGGAACACTCCTCCATTGTTGTTGGGATTGCAAACTTATGCAACTACTCTGAAAATTAGTCTGGAGGTTCCTCAGAAAAATTGTATATTCCACTACCTGAGGATCCAACTATACCTCTCTTGGGCATATACCAAAAGATGCTCCAACATACAACAAAGACACATGCTCCATTAAGTTCATAACAGCCTTTTTTTTTTTTATAATAGCCAGAAGCTGGAACGAACCCACATGACCTTCAACAGAGGGGATGGATTCAAATGTTGTACATCTACACAATGGAGTACTACTCAGCTATCAAAAACAATGAATTCATGAAATTCATAGGCAAATGGAGTGAACCAGAAAAATACCATCCTGAGTGAGGTTACTCAATCACAGAAAAATATACTTGGTATGCACTAATTGATAATTGGATATTAGCCAAAAAGCTCGAATTACCCAAGATGCAATCCACAGACCACAGGAAGCTCAAGAAGAAGGATGACAAAAAGGCAGATTCTCCCACTCTTTAAAGCTGGAAAAATATCCAGAGGAATGGATATGGAAGCAAAGTTTAGAACAGCAACTCAACGAATGGCAATATAGATACTGACCCACATGCAGCCTATATATATATACAGCCACAAACTAAATAAGATTGATGAAGCTGAAAATGTCGTGCTCAAAAGGGACGATATAGATCTATCTGAGAGACACATCCAAAAGTATGTTCAATACAGAGGTCCAATGCTAACAACCAAATTACTGAACTGATATTAGGACCCCCCTTCTCAAGTGGGGGAATTAGAGGAAGTATTGAAAGAGTTGAAGGAACTTGCAACCCCATAAAAACAACAATACCAGCTAACCAGAGCTTCCAGGGACTAAATCACTAACAAAAGACTACACGTGGACTGACCCAGGGCTCCAACTCCATATGTAGCAGTGAAGTGCCTTGTTGGGGCACCAGTGGAAGTGGAAGCCCTCGGTCTTGCCAAGGTTGGACCCTCAGTGCTGGGGAATATGGGGCACAATAAGGGGGATGTATAGGGAGAATATCCATATGAGGGGGGAAGAAATGGGGGTTTATGGACAGGAAACCAAGAGAATAACGTTTAAAATGTAAATAAAGTAATATATCTAATAAAAATTTTAAAAAGTATACATACATAAATAAATTGAAAATAAAAATTAATAAAGATTATGAACGATGGCAGGGAATAAGAAAAAAATATCATTACCTGTGACAGATAGTAGAAACTTAAGCCTTGATCTTGTTTAAGAACAAGGCAAGAGATAGGGAAGGAGATAGTGAATGAGAAAGATAATTTAATTGTTTAGATTGCTTCAATTTCTTTAAATGTTTTAATTATCAGAATGCATAAGATTATAAGTTTTGTAGCTATGGCATTAAACATCTTTTGTGAGGAAGATCAAAATAGAACAGTCCTGAAACAAAAGGAGGCTGCTAATTTCAATAATCTATATGTTTGATGATATGGGGTTACTGGACCAAGGACATGCTATTTTGGGAGAGAGGCTGTATATTTTTGCTAATCGAAAAAAATAAATTCTTTGGACCAATTCCAGTGTGATTTGGCTCAGATATGACAGGGGAAGATACCCTAAAGGTCTTGGCTACAGAAAAGAAAAATTCGAGAAAGTCACAGGACAATTAACTTGATTCACTGATTCCTTTACGTAGGAGCAATTCTGTAACTAGCTTAGTCATGTCTCCAGTCAAAACCTCAGCTAAAATAAATCTTGTTGTTTATAGAATCCTTAAGATTCATTGTGCCATCCTTGACATGAAATAAATGAAGATTTATTAGATTTGGTTACTGATAAAATCAACTCATTAAAAGAAAATTGCCATAATTAATTTCATTATAATTCGATTTTTTTACTAAGAGACATGTATACTCCTGACCATACCCCTTTAAAGGTTCAAACATCATATTGTTGATCATTATCTCCAAATTGAGCTACTTCAGTTGTGGCAAAGTAACCACTGGACAAGAATTTCCCCATTTACAGACAAAAACTACTGTCCAGGAAAGGATACACAATGCCAGAGAGTTGTCAGCTTAGATATATCAAGAAAGGTTAAACTAGTCCTTCCTGATTCCTGCTTCATTTAAGGTCTATCAGATGGTTCTGGCCAGAAGGCTAAAGATACATACTCCAAAATTTTGAGAAACAGGGGACTGTCCAGGTAAACAAATTTGTCTCTACAAATTGGTTGTTTTGCAAGGTATGTTTTTATGCTTCCCACATATCCATATAATATTTATTAATTCTTGTGTCTCTGATGAGGCTGAAGTCTTTTTCAGTTGCTTAGCCTTAAGGAAGATGATATATATTAAAAGAATGGTTTTCAGATTGTAATGCAAGTTAAAATCAAAACATAATTCAGACATAGAATTGTAAACTCCTTAAATGAAAATGGATGTTAGAGTAATGTGTCTATATTGACAAAATTGATGGATTGGATGTTGTTAATGTATATCATATATTATAGTTTAGATGATTGTTATAAATAAATTCAATGTACATCTGAGAGAAAAGTCTTTTTGAATGGATGTAAAGGGGAATATGTTCTGGATTTTATTTAATAATTGTGTTATATTAATTGGGTTCCCAAATCTGCAGGAGAATCCCACATGTAACATACTAATGATTCTAGACATCAGTAGGTTCTGGTTGGTAATTCGAGTTGTCAGAGGACAAAGGTTGGACAGAGAGACAAAGGCAAGACTTAAGACTTGAGAGCAAGGGGACCTGGAGAAGAAGCAGAATCACCATGTCAGGAAAGCAGAAAGATCATGACTCAGAAGTATAAGATCACGAGACTGACAACATGTAAGAGTTGAGAATTGTGGCCCTAAAGGGTTGAAAGCCAGGGTCTGCAGTGGCCATGATAAAATATAGATTTTAGAAACTAATAATTCAGGGTTTTCAGAAGTTACAGGGAGGTTTGTAAGTACCCAGGCATCAAGCTGATTAAGATATACTTAAATATACAGGTGTGTGTGTGCATGTGTGTGCATGTGCATGTGCATGTGTCTTTCATTTACAAATCTAGAACATTGAGGCAGATATGAGGAACTTGTGTTACTGTCACCAGAGAGATTATAGTGGATTCATGAACTAAAATTACATGAAATATTGTAATTCTAGTCAGGAAGTCTGTGATTTAGAAATTATTTTATGTCTTATTATTTTATACCTTGAGAGAGCTGTCATTTAGCTAAGTGTCCTTTAAGCTTCACAAATAATCATTTATGTACTTGAATTCCTAAATGCATAGTTTCCCCAAGTAATATACTGGAGAGTGTCACTATGGCTGGTTCATGCAATACTGCAGACCTATCCAGCTCTTATGTATATCAGACAAGCACAGGACCAATGAGCTATATCCCTGCCCAAGAATAAACACATATTGAAATTAACTCTAAAAAGTCTATGCATTTCTACTGAAATATCATCTCATAATAACACAGTGTGGTGGCTAGTTTTTATATCAATATGACATAAGTTAAAGTTACCTAAGAGGAGAAATTCTCAAATGAGAAATTTCTTTCATTAGGTCAGGCTATTGGAATACTTCTAGGATACTTTTTAATTAGTCATTGATATGGGAGGTACTAACACATTATTACATGAACCATTCCTGGAATGGGGGTTCTATAAGAAATAAGGCCAAAAATGCCATGATGAACAAGGCTATAACAACATCCTCCATGAACCTTGCATCAGTTCCTGTCTGCATATTTTTAACTTGACTTCCTGTCTTGACAATATTCCATGATGAATGGTTATATGGAAATGTGAGTTAAATGAGACACACCTTAAGTTGCATTTAATCCAAGTATTTCATCATGGCAATAGAAACCTTGGCAAAGATATAAACGAAAATAATTTCTGTGGTATTTCTGTGACAGACCTAACCATGATATTTGGGGGATTGTGGAAGGGCTTTGAAATTTTTCACAGGTAAAACCATTGAGTGGTCAAACCTTAATGAGTTTTTCTATGGAAACTTAGAAGACAGAGTGTTGTGAAAATTGCAAAAAAGAGAAACGTGGGTTATAAAATTCCAAAGGGAAATTTGAGAAGCACTTACAAAGTCTATCAGGGCCATTGCATGTTTTAAATTAAAAATCTGTGGGTAGTAAAATAGGTGTGAAATACTGGATGTGATTAGCAAGATACAGAAACTGTTAAACTGAAAACATTCTTTTGCAGGGACAACTGATGCTGGTCATCTAGAGCTCAGAAATTAGTGATCATTAAAAAAAGACCAGTATCTTTGAAGTGAGGTGCACAGGGATGTATTTCTTTGAGGTTAGCAGACAGAAGCTATGTTCCAGAAGCAGTCAAGTTTGTACCTTGTGCTGGGAGACAAATTTGATAGTGCATCATTCCTCTAGACAGTAGTATTTTTTTTTTCTTTTTGCACAGAGAGCAAGTTTTATTTGGTGAAGGCAAACATCATCCAAAAGAAACCAGACAGGCAAGGTGCTGTGATTAGGGAGCCTCTGGGGCCACACAGAAATCTCACACTGGGCAAGGAGTAGGCTCGAGACACGTAAATGTCCTCAGCCATTCAGCACCATCCAGACAAGCTCTTCAAGGTTGGTGCAACCATTGCTGTCCACATTCCCCGCCACTAGCATCTCTACTTCTTCCTCTGTCATCTTCTCACCCAGTGTGACTAGGACATGATGGATTTCAGCACCCATGACAGTGCCATTCCCTTCTTTGTCAAACACACGAAGGTCTTCAACATAATCCTGGTAAGTTCCTTGGTCCTTGTTCTTGGCCATAGTCTGCAGCATGGGCAGGAAGTGCTCAAAGTCCAGCACCTTCACATTCATCTCATGACTCTTGGGGTTCCCCAGGACTTTGAGCACCTCGGCGTTGGTAGGGTTCTGGCCCAGGGCCCGTATCACATCCCCACAATGTCTGTACAGGATCTTGCCATCGCCTGTTCGGTCAAACAGCTGGAAAGCCTCCTTGAATTCTGCGGTCTGGTCCTCGGTGAAGTCACACATCTTGGCTGCTGAGCTATGTGGGACCTTTTCCGGCAGTAATGGCTCCGACCGACAGTAGTAGTTTTGAAGGCATTAAAGTGTCATGGGGTTCATCTGAGCTTGCCATTGGGAGGCAGGGCTAGTGTCCTTATATGGGGCCTAGTAGAAGCTATTGGTTAAAGTGCAATCCCATTGCAGAAGACCTGTGTTTGGAAAATACCTGAAACAAAAAATATCTCCCAAGACAGCAACAGCCATGGAATGCAGCACTCCTGAGCCTAAGGACTAGTTGTGTGGGATGAAGAGAGTGGAGCCAGAGGAATGATTTATGTCCTATGCAGGAATTTTTAATATCATAAATGGATCTGAGATATTAGAAGCTGAGCTACATAGTGTTGTGTTTGACATTGCCTTGAGCACTAGTTTTTCATCCTTGGCATAAAAAATATTTAATCTACTTTTGTTTTATCAGGAAAGCACAGTTAAGAGAATGGAAATTTAAAGACAGTTTAGAATTTTACAAAGATTTTGAATATTTTAAGGAAACACTGAACAGTTGAGTGTTTGACTTTATAACAATGTGGGATATTTTAAGTTTATAACATTTTATATTGTGATGTTCTTAGTTTGTTATATAACTTAAGGATGAACAAAAAAGAAAAGGTTATAAATTATCAGTAATGTATTTATATCAAGTTGACATGGAATTAATTATGGTGACTAATACTTTTTTCAAATTGATTTAAGAAAGCATTATATGAGAATATAGAACTCCCATTGAGAAAATGCCTTCATAATGATATAGGCAAGCATGTAGAGCATTTTTGTAATTCGTGATTGATGTGGAATGATCCAGGCCATTATTGTTTGTGCCCGTCCTTTACTGGTAGTTTTGGGTTCTCTAAAAAGGTAGGCTAATCAATCTTTGAGGAACAAGGCAGTAAACAGCACACCTCCATGGCCACTGCTGTTTCCAAATTACTGAACAATTTTAGTTCCTACATTGGTTTCCCTCATATACTGTTACACCTCCCCTTCCACAATCCACCCCCATATTGCCTTTGGTCATGGTGTTTTGTTCACAGCAATAAAAAAGTAACTTGAATACTTGGAAAGCTAGACATTTGCTCCAATGATATTACACATAATTACCTAAAAGCAATGAAGCCTACATAGGGTTGGAAATGTGGCTCAGGGTTAAAAACTCTTGTGTACCAAGGTGAATTACTCTTTCTAGCATGTCCACAGCTCCCTGAAACCTCCATCTCACTTTCTTGTTTCAAACATATTTTATTCAGTGAGTTCCTTTTGTATTGCTATAAAGAGAGAAATGACCAAGGAAACCTAGAAAATAAATCATTTAATTTAGGAATTTGCTTCCAGCTCCAGAGGTTCAACCAATGATCATGGTGTTGAGAAAATGGTAGCAGGCAGGTAGGAATGGTGTTGGAACAATAGGTAAAACCTTAAATGTTGAGAAAGTAACTACAAATCCAAGAGGAAGAAATCTAGCTAGGAATGCGGTTGACTTTTGAAGCTCCAACGTCCACCCCAATTGGCATATCGCCTGGAACTGATCCACATACTCAAAATATGCCCATTTATTGTTGACCAAATATTCAAATATATGAGTGTATGGAGTTCAATCTCATTAAGACCACTACAATAGTTAATATGAAGTGAACCTTTTTCCTCCATATTCATCCTGGAGATGACCAAGACATGGTGTTCAGTGTCTTCCCATAACATAAGACATGTTGTAATTTGGAGTTGGCAATTGAAAAAGACAGATTGAAGCAGAAACTTCAGGTTTCTTGAAAAGGTCAATCATGATTAAAGATCATTTTCTGGGGGACACAGGTGAAGGGATGTTATGCTAAAGCAGGTATATCAAAATATGCATGATATTAGGAAGGAATATATATATAACTGAACAGAAAAATGATGACACTGGATGGTATTGGCGTGCCTTGCCATGTTTTACAGGTAACTGTTTTCCATGACATCATAGAATGAAATCCACCAAAACACTTGCGTTTGGGTTCTGGTGACTTCTTGCCACTTTCACAGACTCAGGCAGATTAGGAGAGTGAAGTGGAAGTTTCTGCTTCTGTCAGCTGATACAAACTCACACAGAGTTTTGATAAGACAGATTCATGTGGCGCTTTCTGAGACAGACTCACATGGCGTATTACTGAGGGAACACCCACAGGAGGACAAGTGAAATTTGAAGGGAATATAAATAGAACTCAATGGAAAGTGATGGAAGTTGCATATCTACCTTTGCAATGCTTTATTGCTTTTAGATCTTCATGTTCACTGATCTTCACTTCCTTGAGAGAGGTTAAACAGAGAACTCTTGGCATCCCTAATTGTTTTGGTTGTTTCTGCTGACTTGTTCCAATTCTGTGGAGGCCTAGCTGTTTCTGCTGGGTCGTGCCAGTGTGGCTGATTCATGTTTTCTATCCTGACAATACTGAACTGGACTTCTGGTAACCTGAAAATAGGAGCCTGAAATCACCTTCAAGGAACTATTTCTAAACAGTATAAAGCAGAGATTTAAGGCTACTTCTTGTTCAGCATGCCATTGGTGATTTATGAATGATATTTACAAGTGAATCAAGCTGCTGCTGCTGGTTCATATGAGCTGAACTACAGACAATGTTGATTGTATTTGCTCCAAGGAAATATTTCTAAACAGATCCACTTCCCTAATATCCGAATACCTTTCATTTACACTTCCTCTGTTGGGTGTGGGCTAGGTAGGGGACTAAAGCATTTTTAGAACCCTTATAAAAAGTAGTTTATGAAAAATCTAACCATACAACTGATACTGGGATATCCACCACAGAACTTTTTTTCTGGAGGTTTTGTTTTGGTTTGGTTTGGTTTGGTTTGGTTTTTGTATCATTGCTTGTTTGTTTGTTTGTTTGTTTGTTTTACAAAGGAGAGGGAGATTTTTCCTTCAAAGGGAGTCAGTGAACTGGTAGTGTATAAGTTTGGGGTACTGCTTTCATTTTTTATTTATGAACATTTTGTCTAATATTAAATCCACATAAAAAGGGATGTGGAATCATTTGCAGACAAAAACAAGCAGACAGGTCCAGAAAGACAAAACATGATGGCACTTATGTTTCTAAAGTCAACAGAATTCAATGAGTTGGCTTCATACTCATATTCTCCCTTATCATTATCCTGACCTGGATGTGATGCATTCTTAATACATGAAGAGCTAGAAAATAGCACCTACTTAACAATGTACCAGAGAGACATACTTAGTAAGAACATAACCATGCCACTTTGGAAGTTCCATTTACACTGCCTTTTCTAGATCCCTTATAAAGTCCATTCCCTTTAATGTTCATAAATTGTTTCAACCTCGGGGAGTAAGCTTTGTAGATGAGTCAGTGGATGAAACACTTACTGTACAAGCATAATCTTTATAACTCACAGAAACCTACACATGGGTGAAAACATGAAGATAGAATAGAATCCCAGTGTTCTTTCTTTCAGACAGGAAACAAAAATAGGAGGATCTATGGAAGCTTTTCAGCCAGGTAACCTGCTGTAGTCAGTGATGAACAGGAGACTCTTCTACTAAGGAAATAGAAGCCAGGAAACAATATGTCAAATTTTCCTCTGAGCTCCTCACAAATCTATGACTAGCAAAAGTGCTGAGAATTCATCCAAGTAACAAACACACGCATGCATCTAGATACACAGAACACAGCGATGCCAACCATCATCTACCGTTTCTCAGTTTTCTGTTGACTGCACCAGACCTGAATCATAAGAAAATTCAAACTGAAACTATAGTGAAAGTGAAATTATAGTCTTTTAAAATGTATATTTCAATGAATATACTTTTTATTAATAGTATAATTTTCCCATTTGTCATTCTCTATAACATGCATGGAGTATTCAAGATTCTCACTTACCTATCCTTACAGTGCTACCAAGGTAGATGCTGTAGACTTGAAATTCAAATGGAAGAACTAGAATTGAGCAACCCTGCTCTTTAAGCTCTTTAATAGGCACCCTTAGAATTTGTATCAGCTTACCAGATCAAAAGCATCTGAAGGTTTTGTTTTGTGATTTCTGACTGATTTGTGATTTTCAGGTTTCATACAGGATGAGCTGGAACTTTTCTTATTTCAATATGGTTTTATAGGGTCAGTTAGTTATTGGATGCCAACTAAGTAAATCCTTAGCTCATTTAGCTTTAGAAATAATTCTTCTTATATGTTTAAGCATTGAGCTATCAAATTACAAAATGATAGTTAATCAATACTAGCTGTAAAAATAAATAATGTTCAATGTGCTAGGAATGCCATCTTACTCCTAACTTAGAATTTTGTAAGTACGGTTACTTTCCATCTAACATTAACATGTTTCATATTATAAACAATGCATTTTTCTTAGACCATGAAGTTATTTGTGTGGAACACAATAATAACAATCCTTTAATTCTGACTTCCGTAAAAAATAGATTAAGATTTGGTCTGGGAATAGGCTAAGTAATCTACCACTTGCCTATCAAATAGAGGTTGTAAATTCAATCTCCACTCAGAAATGTTTCCATCAACTGTAATGTTGTTATAGTTTTTATGAATTTGTGTTTTGTTTGTCTTTGGAACCTTCAGCCTTTATTAATTCTGAGATCTATAGGTTTTCCTGAGAGGAACACAAAAAACAAAATATTTGAAATACTCAGATGAGCTGATTCTGTTAAATGCCCAATGGTGTTTCATGAGGAATCCCCAGAAAGAGATGGCTTTGTTCAAATGATTGACATGCATAAATATGTTTCTTTCCCATTTTGTAAAGTGTTACTTTAACTTTCTGTTTTCTATGTGTTTGTATGTACATGTTTATGTACATGATTGTATGAATACACAAATATGTGCATTAGTATATATATATATATATATATATATATATATATATATATGTATGTATGTATGTGTGTGTGTGTGTGTACCAGAAAATAATCCTATCCTTCAGTACCCAGGCATTGCACATATTTTTCTATTTTATTTAATTTTGTTTCTTTTCTTTCAGAATTTTATTACTGTCCTGGGGCTCCCAAATAAACCAGACAGGCTGACCGGACAGCTGTAGTTTCCCACTCTGGTGCACCTGAAGATGTATTGAAATATGTGCAACTATGTCTGGCTTATTCAATGCAGGTTCTGATGTTTACATTCAAGGTAATCACTTTGTTTGCTGAGTCACCTACCCAATTCTAAATATGACTTACTTTTTTTTCTTTTACTTTTTTTAAATTGGAAAGTTTTTACTTATATTTCAAAAGTTCTTCCCTTTCCTGGTTTCCTGACCATAAGTCCCCTATCCCATCCCCCTCCTCTTCTTCTATAAGGGTGTTCACACTCCCCAACCACCCCCATTCTGACCTACTCCTCCAGACATTCCCCTGCAGTGGGGGTACAGACTTGGCAGGACCAAGGTCTTCTCCTCCCATTGGTACCCAACAAGCCCATCCTCTGCTACATATGCAGCTTCTGTCCATGTCTTTGGGTAGTGGTCCCTGGGAGTTCTGGTTGGTTCGTTTGTTATTCAGTCCTTTTTTTAATTCCTTCAATGGGGACCCTGTTCTCTCTTAAATAATTTAAAGCTAGCATTCACCTCTGTATTTGTCATGCTTTGTCTGAGGGTCTCAGTAGACAGCAATATCAAGTTCCTATCATATACTTCTTGGCTTCATACATATTATATAGTTTTGGTTTCTGTATATATACGGGCTGGATCCCCTGGTTGGGCAGTCTCTGAATGGCCATCCCTTCAGTCTCTGCTCCAAACATTGTCTCCATATCTACTCCTATAAATATTTCTGTTCACCCTTCTAAGAAGGACAGAAGCATCCACAATTTGTTCATCCAACTTCTTGAGCTTCAAGTGGCCTGTGGACTGAATATTGGGTAATTCAAGTTTTTGGACTAATATCCACTTATCAGTGAGTGCATACCATGTGTGTATTTCTATGATTGAGTTACTAGTCAGGATAAATTTTCTGGTTCCATCCATGTGCCTATGAATTTCATGAACTCATTGTTTTGTTTTCTTTTGTTTTGTTTTGTTTTTCATCTTTATTAACTTGGGAATTTCTTATTTACATTTCGATTGTTATTACCTTTCCCGATTTCTGGGCCAACATTCCCCAAATCCCTCTGACTCCCCTTCTCTATGTGTGTTCCCCTCCCCATCCTCCGCCCATTACCACCCTCCCCCCAACAATCACGTTAACTGGGGGTTCAGTCTTAGCAGGACCAAGGGTTTCCCCTTCCACTGGTGCTCTTACTAGGCTATTAATTGCTACCTATGAGGTTTGAGCACAGGGTCAGTCCATGTATAGACTTTGGGTAGTGTCTTCGTCCCTGGAAGCTCTGGTTGGTTGGCATTGTTCTTCATATGGGGTCTCAAGCCCCTTCAAGCTCTTTCAGTCCTTTCTCTGATTCCTTCAACGGGTGTCCCGTTCTCAGTTCAGTGGTTTAATGATGGCATTCGCCTATGTATTTGCTGTATTCTAGCTGTGTCTCTCAGGAGAGATCTACATCTGGTTCCTGTCGGCCTGCACTTCTTTGATTCATCCATCTTTCCTAGTTTTGTGGCTGTATATGTATGGGCCACATGTGGAGCAGGCTCTGAATGGGTGTTCCTTCTGCTTCTGTTCTAAACTTTGCCTCCCTATTCCCTGCCAAGGATATTTTTGTTCCCCTTTTAAAGAAGGAGTGAAGCATTCACATTTTGATCATCCATCTTGAGTTTCATGTGTTCTGTGCATCTAGGGTAATTTGAGCATTATATCCACTTATCAATGAGTGCATACAATGCGTGTTTTTTTGTGATTGGGTTAGTTCACTCAGGATGATATTTTCCAGTTCCATCCATTTGGCTATGAATTTCATAAAGTCATTGTTTTTTATAGCTGAGTAGTAGTCCATTGTGTAAATGTACCACATTTCTGAATTAATTCCTCTGTTGAAGGACATCTGGTTTCTTTATAGGTTCTGACTATTGTAAAGAAGGCTGCTATGAACATAGAGGAGCATGCATCTTTGCTGTATGTTGGAACATTTTTTGGGTATATGCCCAGGAGAGGTATAGCTGGGTCCTCAGGTACTGCAATATCCACTTTTCTGAGGAAACACCAGACTGATATCCCGAGTGGTTGTACAAGTCTGCAATCTCACCAAAAATGGAGGAGTGTTCCTTTTTCTCCAGATCCTTACCACCATCTGCTGTTAACTGGGATTTTTTCTTAGCCATTCTGACTGGAGTGAGGTGGAATCTCAGGGTTTTTTTTGAATTGCATTTCTCTGATGACTAAGGATGTTGTACATTTCTTTAGGTGCTTTTTGCCATTCGATAATCCTCAGCTAAGAATGTTTTGTTTAGCTTTGTGCCCCGTTTTTTAATAAGGTTATTTGGTTCTCTGGAGTCTAACTTCTTGAGTTCTTTGTACATTTTGGATATTAGTCCACTATCACATGTAGGATTGGAAAAGACCTTTTCCTATCTCTGTAAAGAATTGAGTAGGAATTTTGATGGGGTTGCATTGAATCTGTAGATTGCTTTTGGCAAAATGGCCAACATTACTATTTTAATCCTGCTAATCCCTGAGCATGGAAGATCTTTCCATCTTCTGAGATCTCCTTGATTTCTTTCTTCAGAGACTTGAAATTCTTGTCACACAGATCTTTCACTGGCTTGGTTAAAGTCTCATCAAGATATTTTATATTATTTGGAACTATTGTGAAAGATGTCATTTCCATAATTTCTTTCTCAGCCTGTTTATCCTTTGAATAAAGGAAGGCTAGTGATCTGTTTGAGTTAATTTTATACCCTGACACTTTGATGAAATTGTTTATCAGGTTAATTAGTTCTCTGCTGGGACTTTTGGGGTCACTTAAGTGCACTATCATATTGTCTGGAAATAGTGGTATTTTTATTTCTTCCCTTCAAATTTGTATCTTTTCGACCTCCTTTTGCTGTTTGATTACTCTAGCTAGGATTTTAAGAACTATATTGAATAAGTAGGGAGAGAGTGGGCAGCCTTGTCTAGTCCCTGATTTTAATGGAATAGCTTCAAGTTTCTCTCCATTTAGTTTAATGTTAGCTACTGGTTTGCTGTATATTGATTTTACTATGTTTAGATATGAGCCCTGAAATCCTGATCATACCAGGACATTTATCATGAAGGGGTGTTGAATTTTGTCAAATGCTTTCTCAGTATCTAATGAAATGATCATGTGGTTCTAACCTTTGAGTTTGTTTATATGGTGTAATACAATGATGGATTTTCATATATAAAAACATCCGTGCATCCCTGGGATGAAGGCTACATTTTCATGATGGATGATCATTTTGATATGTTCTTGGATTTGGTTTGTAAGAATTTTATTGAGTATTTTTGTGTCAATATTCATAACAGAAATTGATCCAAAGTTCTCTTTCTTTGTTGGGTCTTTGTGTGGTGTCAGTATAAGAGTAATTGTGGCTTCGTAGAAGGAATTTGGTAGTGCTCTGTCTGTTTCTATTTTGTGGAATAATTTGGATAGTATTGGTATGAATTCTTCTATGAAAGTCTGATAGAATTCTGCACTAAACCCATCTGGACCTGGGCGCTTTTTGTTGGGAGACTTTTAATAACTGCTTCTATTTCTTTAGGAGTTATGGGTTTGTTTAGAAACTTTGTTTCTGATTTAACTTTGGTACCTCTTATCTGTCTAGAAAATTGTCCATTTCCTCCAGATTTTCCAGTATTGTTGAATATAGGCTTTTGTATCAGGATCTGATGATTTTCTTTATAATTTCCCCAGATTCTGTTATGTCCCCCTATTCATTTCTGATTTTTGTTAATTTGGATAAACACTGTGATGGCTGGTTAGTCTACTAAGGGTTTATCTATCTTGTGATTTTCTCAAGGAACAAGCTCCTGGTTTTTTGTTTTGTTTTGTTTTTTTGTTTTTGTTTTTTTTGTTTTTTTGTTTTTTTGTTTTTTTTTGATAAATTTTATAGTCCTCTTTGGTTCTACTTGGGTGATTTTAGCCATGAGTTTGATAATTTCCTGCCTTAAACTCCTCTTCGGTTTATTTTGTTTTTTTCTTTTTGTTCTAGAGCTTTTAGTAGTGCTGTCAAGATGCTGACATATGTTCTCTTCTTTTTCTTTTCGTGGGCACTCAGAGCTATGAATTTTCCTCTTAGTATCACTTTCATTGTATCCTGGAAGTTTGGGAATGTCCTGTCTTTATTTTCATTAAATTCTAAGATGTCTTTAATTTCTTTCGCTATTTCTTCCTTAAGCAAGTTGTCATTGAGTAGAGCATTGTTCAACTTCCATGTATATGTGGGCTTTCTGATATTATTGTTGTTATTGAAGAACAGTCTTAATGTGTGGTGATATGGTAGGATGCATGGGATTACTTCTATCTTCCTGTATCTGATGAGGCCTGTTTTGTAACTAATTATATGGCCAATTTTGGAAAAGGTTCCATGAGGTCCTGAAAAGAAGGTATATCCTTTTGATTTAGGATGTATTGTTCTGTAAATATGTGTTAAATCCATTTGGTTCATAACTTCTGTTAGTTTCTCTATGTCTCTGTTCAATTTCTCTTTCCAAATCTTTCCATTGATGAGAGTGGGGTGTTGAAATCTTCTACTGTTATCGTGTGAGGTTCCATGTGTGCTTTGATCTTTAGTAAGATTTCTTTTATGAATGTAGGTGCCCTTGTATTTGGAGCATAGATATTTATAATTGAGAGTTCATCTTGGTGGATTTTTCCTTCAAAGGATATGAAGTGTCCTTCCTTATCTTTATTAATAACTTTTGGTTGAAGTCATTTATATTTGAAATTAAAACGGCAACTTCAGTTTGTTTCTTCGGCCATTGCTTAGATTGTTTTCCAGCCATTTACTGTGAGGTAGTTTCTGTCTTTGCTGCTAAGGTGTGTTTCCTGCATGCAGCAAAATGCTGACTCCTCTTAACTTATCCAGCCTATTAGTCTATGTTTTTTTATTGGGGGAATTGAGTCCAATGATATTAAGAGACATTAAGGAATAGTGATTGTCGTTTCCTGTTATTTTCATTGTTAGAGGTAGAATTATGTTTTCTTCCTTGCTTTTTTTGTCTGTCTTTTGGTTTCATTGCAAATAAATTATATTTTTGCTTTCTATGCGGTGTAGTTTCTCTCCTTGTGTTGGAGTTTTCCATCTAATATCCTTTGTAGGACAGAATTTGTAGAAAGATACTGTGTAAATTTGGTTTTGTCATGGAATACCTTGGTTTCTCCATCTATGTTAATTGAGAGTTTCCTGGATACAGTAACTTGGGCTCACATTTGTATTCTCTTCGGGTCTGTAGGACATCCGTCTAGGATCTTCTGGCTTTCATAGTCTCTGGTGAGAAGTCTGGTGTAATTCTTATAGGTCTGCATTTATATGTCACTTGACCTTTTTTTTCTTACTGCTTTAAATATTCTTTCATTGTTTTGTGCATTTGGTGTTTTAAATAGGATGTGACAGGAGGAATTTCTCTTCAGGTCCAATCTATATGGAGTTCTGTAGGCTTCTTGTATGTTTATGAGCATCTCTTTCTTTAGGTATAGGAAGCTTTCTTCTATAACATATTGTTGAATATATTTACTGGCCCTTTAAGTTGGGAGTCTTCATTTTCTTCTGTACTTATTATTTTAGGTTTGATCTTCTCATTGTGTCCTGTATTTCCTATATGTTTTGTGGTAGGAGCTTTTTGCCTTTCACATTATCTTTGAACAGTTGTGTTGATGTATTCTATGGTGTCTTCTGCCCCTGATATTCTCTCTTCTATCCCTTGTATTCTGTTGGTGATGCTTGTCTCTTCATTAGGTTTTCTATATCCAGGGTTGTCTCCCATTGTGATTTCTTTATTGTTTCTATTTTCATTTTCAATTTGTATACCTGTTTTTTCATGTTTTCCTGTAATTCTTTCAGGGATTTTTGTGTTCCCTTTCTAAGGGCTTCTACTTGTTTTTTTGTGTTTTCCTGCATTTCTTTAAGGTAATTCTTTATGTCTTTCTTAAAGTCATCCATCAATATCAAAAAATGTGATTTTAAATCTAAATCTTGCTTTTCTGGTGTGTTTGGATATGCAATATTTTCTTTGGTGGGAGAACTGGGCTCTCATGATGCCAAGTAGTCTTGGTTTCTTTTGCTTGGGTGTCTGAGCTCGCCTCTAGCCATTGGGTTGTCTCTGGTGTTTCCTTGTCTTCTGTTTCTGAGAGTGACTTGACCCTGCTGTAGGCCTCTGTGTCAGCACTCATGTAGCACTGTTTTCCTGTTTTCTTCCAGCCTTTTATGAGAACAGGTGCTATGATTTCAGGTGTGTTGGCACTCCTGGAGACTGTCCTGCTTTAGGCATGGGTAGGAATCAAAGGGTACTGCCTGTGATTGTTCCTAGGTACTTGCACCCATGGGGCACTATTGGCACTAGGTGATTCCCACTTGCATCTGGACTGTGGGCAGAGGGTAGCCTCCTCTGACTTTTCAGGAGTGTCCACACTTCTAAGGGTCCAGCTCTCTCCCCCATGGGGTTTGGGTGAAGGGAACTGTTTGGCCAGTTCGGTTCTGGGCTCAGACCAGAACCACAGGTTCTGTCAGCTGTCTGTTCCTATATCCATGTGTCCAGAGGCACTGTGCAATTTCCCCTTGGACCAGGGATGTGGGCAGAGGTGTGCAGATGTGGCAGTCTGTCCCACGGGCTTAGGATGTCTGCACTCGTAGGTGTGCTCTCTTCCCCACCAGATTTAGGTGCAGGGAACTGTGGGATGGTATCAGTTCACTTCTAGGCAGAGGCAGAAACAGGAAGTGCCCTGACTCAGAGGACTTCTGCCTCTGTGTGTCCCAAATCCACCAGGCAGGTCACTTGGTAGCAGAAAAGTGTGTATTATGTCCGCTCTCAGGTGTGTCAGCACTTCTGGAGACTGTCTTCCAGCTCTAGGCTCGAACAGGAGTCAAAGGGTTCTGCCCCTGATTGCTCTTAGGTCCTTGCATCCAGTAGGCACTGTTGGCGCTATGCCATTCACTCTTGGGTCTGTAATATGGGCAGAGTGTAGTCTCCTCTGACTTCTCAGGAGTAACCACACTTCTGAGGGTACAGTTCTGTCCCCCATGGGATTTGGGTGCGAGGAGCTGTTTGACCAGTTCAGTTTGGTCCTGGGTACAGACCATATCCGTGGGTACGTGGGTATCCAGCGGTTGTCTGTTCCTATTTCCCTGTGTCCAGAGGCACTATGCAGTTTCCTCTTGGACCAGGGATGTGGTCAGAGGTGTGTAGAGGTGGCAATCTGTCCTGCAGGCTCAGGATGTCTCTTTATTGGATATTTTTTATTTACATTTCAAATGTTATTGCTTTTCCCCCATGGTTTCCCATCTATAAACCCCTTATCCCATCCTGCATCTCCTGCTTCTAGGAGTCTGTTCCCCTGCAACCCAACCATCCACCCTTTCCTGCCTCCCCACCCTGGCATTCTTATACACTGGGGCATCCAGTCCTGGAAGGACCTAGGGCTTCTCCTCCCAGTCATGCCGAACAAGGCCATCTGTCTGCTACATATACTACATATGCAGCTTGAGCCATGGGTCTGTCCATGTGTACTCTCCTTATGATGGTTTAATTCCTGGGAGCTTTGGTATTATTGTATTTTTTTTTTTTTTTTGGAGCTGGGGACCGAACCCAGGGCCTTCCACTTGCTAGGCAAGCACTCTACCACTGAGCTAAATCCCCAACCCCTGGTATTATTGTTCTTACAGTGTTGCAAATCCCTTCAGCTCATTGAATTCGTTCTCTATCTCCTCCACTAGGGATACTGTTCTCAGTTCAATGGTTGGCTGCAAACAACTACGTCTGTATTTGCATGATCTGAGTGAGTCTCTTAGGAGACATCTATATCAGATTCCTGTCAGCATGCACTTCTGGCATTGTCTCGGTTTGGTGGCTGTATATATATGGGCTGGATCTCCAGGTAGGTCAGTCTCTGGATAGTGGCCTTTCCTCCTGTCTTTGCTCCAATTTCATTCTGTGAATATTTTTGTTCCCCTTCTAAGAAAGACTGAAGCATCCAACTTCTTGAGCTTCATGTGACATGTGGGTTGTATCTTGGGTAATCTGAGCTTCTGGGCGTGTGTGTGTGTGTGTGTGTGTGTATGTGTGTGTGTGTGTGTGTGATTGGGCTACCTCACTCAGGTTAATATTTCCTAGTTCCATCCATTTGTCTAAAAATTACATGAAGTCATTGTTTTTTAATAGCCGAGTAGTAGTTTATTTTGTAAATGTACCACAATTTCTGTATCCATTCCTCTATTGATAAATATCAGGGTTCATTCCAACTTCTGGCTATTATAAAAAAGGCTGCTATGAACATAGTGGAGCATGTGTCCTTATAATATGTTGGAGCATCTTTTGGATGTATGCTCATGTATGCTCAGGAGTGATGTGGATGGATCCTCAGGTAGTACAATGTTCAATATTTGAGGAACCTCCAGACTGATTTCCGGAGTGTTTTTTTAGCAGCTTACAATCTCCCCTACAATGGAGGAGTGTTCCTATTTCTCCATATCCTGGCCAGAATCTCTTGTCACCTGAGTAGGTTTTTTTTTTTTTTTTTTTTTTTTTTTTTTTTTATCTTAGCCATTCTTACTGATGTAATGTGAAATATCAGGCTTGTTTTGATTTGCATTTCCCTGATGACTAACAATGTTTACTGTTTCTTTTGGTGCTTCTCAGCCATTGAATATTTCATTTGACAATTCTTAGTTTAGCTTGGTAACCTACTTTTTAATAGAGTTATTTGATTCTCTGGAGTCTAACTTCTTGAGTTCTTTGCATGTATTAGATATCAGCCCTCTATTGGATGTAGGATTGGTAAGGATTAAAAGTACATAAAAAATGGACTACAAATGAATTCCTGGGTAAAGCAGTTACCTGAAATATCTGATAATTCTTAATTTAGTTTGGATTTATGAAACAAGTTCTCAACATCATATACCCATTCTTTCTCTTCCTCTCCTTCTCTCTCTCTCTCTCTCTCTCTCACTCTCTCTCTCACACACACACACACACACACACACACATACACACACACACACACACACACACCTACACACAGATCTTACACATACACACAGACAATCACTAGTAAAAAGTATGTTTTCATATGGCTACAATTCATACAGTTTGACAGCAAAATTTATGAAGCATAAAAACGTGTGATGATGAAATTGATCAAATTTAGATCTCAGAGTTAAATACATATATTGTAAAATAGTCAATAGTTGATAAGTTGAAAAATCTAAGAATTCATGAATAAGGATGAATATTAAATGTAACTCAAAACAAAAAAGAAATATAAACTAATACATAGACTTGGGAAGTATAAAAATATCAAGTTGCAAACTTTAAAAAGAAATCTATAACCAGACATATAAAACTGCACATCAACACACAACTACATACTAAATTTCCCATGCTTAAGAACATATAATCAAAGCAGCTGTGTACTCTGTGTATGGAGTAGATTAGAACTTTCAAAACTTGAACCAATTGATTAAATTTCAAATACAAGAAGAGAAGAAAAAAGGTGTATGGTCATTGACATGTCTGGATTTCACATCTGTGCCTAAGAAGGATGGCAGTGACTAGCATGCATGTCTGCAATTTTCTCAGTGCCAATTCTCATCAGTTTCTAGCTCCTTTCATAACATCATAGATGCGGACCTGAGAGAAGTGTGCATTCTTAGCAGTTATGTACCAGTGCTCCTGGCACTATAGTCACTCAGAATGTACTTGTGCTTCCTCTCCCTTTCCCTCTTACCTTTCCTCTCTCACTTTCCTATATTCCTAACTGACATATAACAACCTTCTGCTGTCTGCCAAAATGATCTTCTGAGATCAAGATGAGATAACTATCTTCCTTTGATAAAACTTGATTCAGAGACATTAAGACAGAAAAATAACATTTCAGAAAGTTTAGGCTCAGAAAAGAGAAAATCACATTTCTGTATAGAGCAAAAATTTCTAATATACAGAGAACAAGAAGTAAAACTTAACAAAGGTCTCACATTAGTGACCCTAAATAATCAATTGTAAAACTATCATTTTTTTTAAATCTTTATTAACTTGAGTATTTCTTATTTACATTTCGATTGTTATTCCCCTTCCAGGTTTCTGGACCAACATCTCCCTAACCCCTTCCCCTCCCCTTCTATAAGGCAAATACATAGGTGAATGCCAGTAGCAAACCACTGAACTGAGAACAGGACCCCCGTTGAAGGAATCAGAGAAAGGACTGGAAGAGCTTGAAGGGGCTCGAGAGCCCATATGAACAACAATGCCAACCAACCAGAGACCCAGGGACTAAGTCACTACCCAAAGACTATACATGGACTGACCCTGGGCTCCAACCTCATAGGTAGCAATGAATAGCCTAGTAAGAGCACAAGTGGAAGGGGAAGCCCTTGGTCCTTCCAAGAGTGAACCCATAGTGAACGTGATTGTTGGGGGAGGATGGTAATGGGGGGAGGATGAGGAGGGGAAGCCCATATAGAACTAGCATTTTTATTATTATGACTGTTATTATTAGGCAGGGGGTAGTGTAAGAAAGGAGGCCATCATTAATCCATATGTATGGATTAATTCATCGTCTGTTTCTTTGGAAACTGACATTTTCTTGACGAATTTTACATTCACATTATCTTCTGGAAATTCTGTGCTCTTTGTGAACCTAGAAGATTCTACAAATGGTTAATGATTTCTTTTTCTAGCTAAGCTGTTATACTGTTAGCACAACTCATTCTCTGCAGTCATTTTTCAGAGAATAACTTCTCTGTCTTGCAAATCTACATTCTTTCACAAGTCACAGCAGCTACTAGATACTTTTCCAGGATTACCAGGTAACCAAGAGCACCCCATAGGCCCCACAAAGAGCCTCAGACTTTTGGAGAAGTCATTCCAAAAGGTGATATCAAAACTTCGAGTTATGGGCTTTAAAAAATTTATACACAGTGATTTCTGGTATTGAGTCCATTTCTGCTTAAGATTCTGAAAATTGCTAATGTTTTCTGAACTGTGCTGTGACCAGCAGACTCAAGGAATGTGATAGTGTCAAAAACAAAAACAAAAAGAACCAAATCAAAAAGCTGAATGAACTGAGAATGCACTTGTAGGTTATCTCCTTCTCCCTCTTCCTCTTACCATGCCCCTCCCTCTTCCCTCTAGCCACAACTGACATATGACACCCTTCTACTGTCTAGAAAAATGATCTTCCTACATCAAAATGAGATAAGGGGAAAGGCAGAAATACAAGTGTACAGATACTTTCAAAAATCTGATGAAGATTTGTATTTGCTAATTTGTAAACCACAGATACCCAGATTATTCAGGTAATCAAAGACTGGGAGATTGCCACTTGAAGATCTGATTTTGGATCTCTGGAACCCACAAAAAGCCAGACTTAGAAGTACAGCTATTTAAAAACACTATGCTTCTAAAGCATAGTGGGAAGAGAATACAGAATCAGCAGAATCTCATAAGCAAGAATCCTGTCCAATCCACAAAGTGATCTGTCTTAAATGAGGTAGAAAATACTTGACGTTGTTGATCTCCAAAAGCATCCCATGGGAAAAACTTATTCATGGTCATAGATGTGAATGTGTACATGCACCATACATTATTCACATGCCCATATGAGGGAAACTTTAAATTCAGCTATGTATTCTATTCAAGATTATATATGAGGCTTTTAAAACAAATAAAAATATATTTAAAAAATAAGGACATGGGTAAGACACATATTGTGATCAATGCAAAGTCCTGTTGTCTACATTAATTAAATCCAGAAAGCATTTATGCTCTAAGAGATAATGTTATAGATCAGACAGATATCATATCCAATTCTTCAAGAAAGTATAAAAAATGCAGTGTTGTATAAGCAATAAATATTTTCAAACCAAAGTGGAAAATTCACAAAAACTGCATGAAAACAAGAAGATCCACTCTTCTAGTTTGAGCTTTCAATCCTCATTTTGCAGCTCAGTTTCCTACTTCATTTGTTTCGTTTATAATTAAACAAATGAAAATAAACTATTGAATATCTAGAAAATTTTATAATTTTAAATTTAAATGTTATTTTATTATTTCATTAACTTCCCCCATGAGTTACTAATAATAACCAAAAATAATTACCACAAAGAACTAATCATTAATCTTGAACTAACCAATTAATAAAGCAAACATGAGTGGCATTCTGTACCTTTAGGATATATGTGTCTTAGTATATCCTTCTTAAAAGCCTGTATCAAGACTGTAGGTGGGAGAAATGCCTTCATATTTGAATCATTGGACACACCAACATAGTAAAACAAATTCATCAAGTTTAACAACAGTCATGACACGTATAGAATAGAAAATCAGACCTGTGACTTTGCCTAGAACAAGTGACTTTAGTGTCCAGAATTCAACTTTCGTGGAGAAGTTATAGCTGAAGAGTTGCTGGTCCATCTGTAGGAAAATAAAACAAAGCCATAGCCCAGGATTTGAGAAGGTATTAATTCCATTTGCAAACTACTTGCAGTCTCAAACGGGGAAGGATGGTCTTTAAAATTATCTCTCAAGAGAGACACAAAATGGCTCATCAGTTGTCCAAAAATACAAACAAAATACACTTTCCTTCATCTTTGAAAAATAAGGTCTTTCCTTGGGCTTCTATTCTCTTAGAAACCGTATAGGTTATTGTCATATTTTTGTCTTCCCTCTGCAAATTTTTCAAAGGACATTTCCCTAAAAACAAGTAACCAGAGAAGCCCATGTGGTACATGCTCTGACACATTAAATAGAACCCAGCTTTGCTGCCCATTCTCCCTTCTTCCTCCCCTCTTTTTCTTATGATTACCATTCTTTAATTCCTTCCATATCTCTGACATACTTTCAGATGTGGACTGTAGGATTTCCTCATTCTGAAGTGTAGTTTGATAAATCCTTGAAGAAAGGCTGCACACATTGTTCCCACTGACAGCTATAGCTGTTCACCTCACACCGTAAAGCTGAAGAGATGTCACTGCTAGATTTTTCCAGGCCTCAGTTTCTAAGGTGTCCCTTTAAAAATCACCGCTGGCTTCATGTATTGCTGATTCTACTTTGCTCCCCTCCTTCTTCTCCTTCCTGGGCTGCCACAGAAATCTATCTCTATTTTTCTCAATCTGAACGGATCCAGTAGATTCTTCAAATTTCTATTGTGTGGGGAAGATTTTGCATATACATGTATTATTTAAATGTCAGCAGACAACCACAGTGCAATTGGTCAGTCCTCCCTTTTAGTCTGAGACTGTATCTCACTTTGTCCTAGAACTTCACCAAATAGGGTAGACTACCTGGCCCCCTGGCTCACAAAAAACAGCTTGTCTCTATCTCCTCTATCACCATCACGGGGATTACAAGTGTTTGTCATCCCTCTTAGACTGTCTTAGACTCAAAGATCTGACCTCAAATCCTCATGCTGGCAACAGAAATGCTTCATCACCTTAGCCCTGCCCCTGATCTCTAATCCCCAATTGAACATCTACATAATACTTTTCTCATCATTTTATAGTGCAGAGGCTAGAATGGAAGAGAGACAGTCATAGGAAGGGGTAAATGAGTTGCTGAGTTTGGGGAAAATCAGGTGTATCAAGACAATTACCAAACTTCTCCATTTAGTTCCTCCATCCATAACTCTGTTTCTATACACATTCATTGAGTAACTCTCTTCAGAAACCTGACATTGTAGTTTATTGTATAATTTTAACACAAACCAGTACTCATACCATCTTATTTAATACTATTTTTTCTTACCTAGATCATAATATTTCTTATTTAGTAACAGCATATATATATATTGGAATTGGGTAATATGGTCAGGAGAATAAATATGCTATCTTCCTGTGTCAATATAAGGTCTCTGCTCTAGGTTTTTCTGCTTTCTTGGACACTGCAAATACCAAGTGTGTGCTTATTATGGACTATAAATTGAATGGTGAATATTATATAGACAAAGAAAGGAAAGAAATCCATCTTACTGTCTGTGTTCCACTGGTCTTATGTGTAAAGAGGACAGGAAATATAAAGGTACTCAAATATCTATAAGTGTTCAACAGAATATGCCCCATTTTACCATCCAGTCTTCATTAAAGTTATAAACAAACAAGGGGCTGGGATATAGTTTAGTAAGGGAAATGTATGTAGAAGAAGTACAAGGACCTAAGTTAGGTCTTAGAATACTGGTAAAATATCAAATGTGGTGTCATTCACTTGTAATTCGGGAGCAAGAGGCACGGAGATCTCTTCAATTAGCTAGAGAACCAATCTAAGTCTACTCTATGGTATTTCTAGATCTATAAGAGTCTTTGTGTCCAGAAAAAAAATAGAAAAAAGAAAGAAAGAAAAAATAAAGACAGACAGAAAGACAGAAAGAAAGAGAAAAAGAAAAAAGGATGACAGCATTTCTTCAACACTGAAAACTGAGGTTGACCTCCGGCTCCCACATGGTAGAGACAAACATTACAAAATAACAAGTTATAATTACAATTCCTATCATTCACCAATTAAGCAGGTGTACTCCCCACCCTAACCCACACATGCTCAGATGTGTTCTTCCCATTCATTTCAGGAATTATGTAACAGGTAAGTGGTAAATTTTTGATGTCATGCATATCATTTATGTTATATATCCGAAATAATTTAGGAACTTTCATCATATTGTAATAACTCCTAGTTATCCCTATGTTCGCTCATAGGCCACAACAAAAACTGATCCTCATTTCTGTTCCACTGAAATTCCCTCCATGGTTTCCTATGTGTCATGTTTAAGTTACAAAGAATCATTCTAACTGATTTTTGTGTGATGTCACCCATTTCTCAATATAACTTTCTTTGCAGTGATCTCAGGAAGTTCAAAAGAGGAGGCTCAACCCAATCTTTTTTTAATTATTTTATTTTATGTTTTATTATGTATTTTATGTATTTACATTCCAAATGTTATCCCGTTTTCCAGTCCCCCCCCCCGATACCCTCTTCCCCTGCTTTTATGCCAATGTTACTTCTCTCAACCACCCACTTCCACCTCACCACCTTGGCATTCCCCTATACTGGGGAAATGAGCATTTGCAGGAGCAAGGGCTTTTCCTCCAATTGAAGCCAGACAATGCCATCCTCTGCTACAAATACAGATGGAGCCATGAGTCCCTCCATGTGTACTTTTTGGTTGGTGGTTTAGTCCCTGTGAGGTCTGGTGGGCCAGGTTGGTTGGTATTGTTGTTCTTCCTATGGGGATGCAAACTCCTTCAACTCCTTCAGTCCTTTCTCTAACTCCTCCATTGGGATCCCTTTGCTCATTCTGATGGCTAGCTTCAAGCATCCTCATCTGTATCAGTAAGACTCTCGAAGAGCCTCTCACCAGATAGCCAAATCATGCTCCTGTAACTTGGTGGCATCAGCAGTAGTGACTACCAATATTAAACCCTAAAGTCATACTACTTCTTGTGGTTTCAGAATAAATTTGACACTACTTAGAATCACCTAGAAGAAAGCCTCAATGTGTGATTATCTACATTGGATTGACATATATCACATATCTGTAAGGAAATAAATTAAAATAATTGATGTGGAGTCAGCCCATTGTGAATAGCACCATTTCCTAGTCAGAGAGTTTTAAACTGAATACCAATAAAGAAATTAAAATGGGCACATGCAAAAAAGTGTGTATAGATACATTTATTTCTCTTTGCTTTTGAACTGCGATATAACTAGGTATGTTAAGTTTCTACCATTTTGACTTCACTCTGTTGATGACTGGTTATTTGGAATTATGACCTATGTTGATTATTTCAAGATATTTAGCACAGCAACTGAAATAAAACTAGCACACTTCTCCTTCTCCTTAAAGTCACATCAACCTTTATCACATAGCACGTGCAACATGTGGAATCGATCCACTTAATTCACAAATGTTCACTGAAGACCTTCTGATACATACTCTTTGGTAAAGAGAGAACTCTACAATAATAAAAGCAAACCAAGTTGTTGTTTTCCTCAAATTCCATGGGTAGGTTATAGAACATAAAATGCATTTCATGTCAGTTAGCATTTGTTACTAAAGGAAAAGAGTATTATGACACAAGGATAATGGGCAAAAGTAAAGGGAACAGGTTAAAAGACTGTTAGGAGAGGGTTAAATATAGGTAGACATTGACATATTGATAAATAGTACACTTAAATAGGACAAGCTATCACATGCCTGAGGCTAAAACAGCAGGAGTTTAACAGGGTTCTTTATGGAATGGGCTCTGCCATGACAGGAATGCACTATATGCTTTTCAGGTTAGAATCTGTGGCTCCTGAGGCACTGTGGGGAAAGTCTGTGAGATTAACGGAGATGGGAAGACACACTTCAAATAAATGAAGCATCATTTCAAAAGCTGGTATTCTGGAATAAATAAAAAGCAGAAAGAAGGTTGAGCACCAGTATTCATCTCTCTCAGCTTCCTAACTGAGAACTGAATGCGACTAGATGCCTCATGCTCTTTTGGCAAATATGGACTGTACTCTTAAACGGCAACGCAGAATTAATTTGAGCTCTTTCTTGGGTATTTTGTCACAGCAATAGATAAGGTAACTCACATGGAAGAGGGTTTTTGGAAATCAGTATATATCAATGTTTCCATGAATTCTGAAAATAAAATGGTAAAATCTAGCAATCTACATAACTGAAGAAAAATATACTTCTTCCCTTGAGCCAGAAAATTCTTGTATCTTTTGTCTGCTTGCTTATTTTTTTATTAATTAATAATAAATTGGTTTATGCTTAAGACAACTAGTAGGTAGAAGTAGAAAGGTTTTTAAAAGGCCAGAAGACATAAGGATGATGGAGCTGTATTTGTGGGAAGGCCATGAGATTTGACCCATAGGCAGTAAGGCTGACATTAAAGGTCTGAGTAGTTGGGACCAGCTGTGGAAGAGAAAAAGAGACAGCACAAGCTGTCAGGTCCAGATAGGAAGAAATAGATTAATGGTAATGTGTAATGCTTCTTCTAAAGGAGACATACTTTACAGTAAAATAGAACAAAGTCATCTTCTGAGAAAGATGTCATCGCATCTGTTGTAAGAAAAGAGGCATTAGATGTTATCAATTCGAAGGATCCAAGATATATAGATTAAACTTACATAAACAAAATGGTGAATGTTAAACTAAATAACATTCTCACTTATGATCAAAGGGGAGTAGTCTAGACTTTAGCTGGACTTTATTAAGATCTGCCCTGCTCTGCTTTTGTCTTTTTATATAGAATCATTAATATTTCATAGAAGCCAACCACACTATCTTTCAAACATTTTTGCCTGTGCACGAAGAAACCCTTCAGATACCTTGTCTTTCTTTCCTTCCCAGTAAGACCTTACTTATCTTGAAAACCAAGTTTGCACTAGGAAGTAAGTAATGATGTGTAGAGGAGACCTGTGCCTTCCCAAGGGCTTCTGCATCACCTGTGCCCTCCTTTGCAGCCACCTGTACCCTATGCCCACTTTCCCTAAAGCCTTTCTACAATCTTCTGTACTTTCCAATTTGCATGCATCATTCTTGTTGCTCACTCATTCTGGTTAAGAGCTGATTAAATTTGAGAACAACTAGGAGGTCCAGTGTTTTCTCCTCTCCAGTGATTTCGGATAGAATAGCTCTAGTGGGGAATTCAAGAATGTGAATTTGTGCTTCTTAACTCTTTCCTAGGTGATAACAATGCCAGTGAGAAGGAGGAACATAGCTAAGAGCTGGGTTGGAATCTGTGGCAACTCTATACTCTAGGATGTGGCTTGATTGAGCTCAGATATGTTTGATGCAGAAGCCTTGGTATGAAGGCTGAATGAAAAGGTCAGAACTGAAGTACCTGAATGGAAAGTTCTGGCCCGTCTTTGCTAATCTTCACCTGGTGCACTCTTCCATTGGCCAGGTTCTCTGTGCTCATGGTATACACATGACTTTCTCCTTTGCTTAGTCGAAAACGAATCTGTAAACTTCCTTGAAGAAAAAGAGAGTGTGGGGAGGACTCATATTAAGAATAACAAGGCCAACATTGAAAGACATGATCAAATTGTTCATAATTTTGTTATTTCTGCTTTCTGGGTCTTAGTGACTCAACATTATTATTATTTAAAAAAAAACAGATCCATATATTCAGTGGACTTGAAGTACAATCTTCTAAATGTGCATACAAATTAAAGTGTGCTTCTGTGCTCTTGTTGCTATTGTTGTTTTATGTATGGGACATTTTAAGTTGAAATGCAAGTTTGAAATAAGCTCACATATGTAGTCTTGTAATTTCAGCTCTCTGTTAGCAGAGACAGAAAGGTCAGGGTTTCCAAGTCAGACCCTGCCACAAAAAAGCAACTAGACAGAAAAAAGAAAAGCATAAGAGGTGGAAGAAAGGAAGGAAGCTAGGGGAAAGGGAAGGAGGGAAAGAGGAGTGGAAGTAAGCAATCTGCTTGGACAAGCACACCCACAGAACTGTTTTGTAACAGAAATGAGAAAACATGAATATGTCATGAATATGACTCTCATGAAATGGTTTTCTAAAATCACCTTTCCTTTATGAGTTTGAAAAAAAAAGAACTTGCTATTTACACTCATTGAAATGTAATGTAATGTCTCTAAATTAACTGTTGTCTGGTTAAGGCAAGTTGACCAATCTAAACCTTCATGGCTTCTTAAATTCAAATTTTATCAGCACAGTGGTTTTCACACACAACTGTTCACTATCCATAAGATTAGGAAAACAGTTCATTAAATCCCAACCTCAGAGCTTACATAATGGAAGGAAACTAAAGAGACTTGAGGAGAGACTGGAAAAAAAATATGAAGGACTTTCTTACCTTGTCTTTTGGGGGGGGGGGTGGAAAAGCAAGAGTATTGAGGGACCAAATAAAACAAAGGATTACATCATAAAAACAATAGCTACTATGGTGTGAATATCATTTGGTAATTGGAAAGGTACTATATATGAAAACATGACAAAGAAAACAAACATTCATTGCTTCCTTTTCCCACGAGTGTGCACATTTTAGCTTTCCAACATGGATGCCTAAAGTGGTTGAGCAGAGTGGCCCAGGTGCATAATACAGGATGCTTTCTTGACTCTGTGAGGTTAGCTGCATGTATAGTTGGACACTTCCTTAGACTTCGGAGGTACATAAGAGAGCAGAAAATATTGTGAACAGAGTAAAGTGTCATTCTATGAGGAATATTAAGGAGAAATGTACATTTTCTCAAATTTGAACCAAAAAGATGGATTCTGGTATATCCCTTCACATTTTCTCATTTCTCTCACCTTTTTCAACTCATTAATTTTTGCCATTTCTGGCAACCATATAAAACCAGAGGCTTGTGTTCAATATTGACATTCTTATCCCAGTGTTAAATTCTTCTTTTCCATTACCTGTATCCCTCTTAGTAAATATTCGCTGACTCTCTACTCCCTAGTGTTCTTTATCCCCTCACTCCTCCCTCAAATTTACACAACAGTAAATACTTTAGGTTCATAGTCCTAGAGGTAGACTGTCACAGGGAATGTACTATCAATACAAAAGTCTAAACAATAGGCTAAGTGCCAGGACAAAAGTGGTGGAACTCAGCGAGTTTGATTCCGTTTATCCCACTCTGCTGCCTGGGTAGGGGCTGGGCTAAAGGGAAGTGCCAGGCATGGGAAATTGCAGCCTGAAATGTGGAAAGCTGGACCCGGTTTAGGGTCCCCAAGTCTGCAATGGGGATGAGTGAGAAGGGCTTCTGTGATTCTTGGACATCCAGGCACCATTGAGAGTCTGGCAAGAGCTGATAATGGAGTCAAGGACCTGTGAGATTGGAACAGCGTCTAGCCCAGGGACAGGAAAAAGGGGCACCCTGGATTGTCTCCTCCTTAGCTTGGCATAGGTAGGCTAGAAGTTCAGAGATCCTACTACAGGAAAATTAAGCTGTGAATCTGTAGGAGAATGCCTTCCGCAGATCTTGATGAAAGAGATAATCCATGGTTGTAACCTGTCTGTTGACTGTTCATGGCAGAAAGTAGATGCATACCTGTAATAAACTCACTTCTGAAGGTGGATCCGAAATTAAATACCATTTGCAAGGAGGAATGTCTGGGAAGAAAGCTTATTCGCTAAGCCCTCAGGGCCTCTAGGTGCCTCACTGACATGGAGATATCAGTTTAACAGCCTATATGACTTTTCCCTTTTCCTTATTTGGGGAGTGTGGCATGTGTTCCAGGCCAGGAATCTAGAATGGAGTGGAAAATTTCCTAAATCTGAGGTGAGTGCCCTCCGAGTCTCTGTTTCTCAATCTGTTCTACTAACCGAGTTTCCTGGCATGGTTTTACTGTTCAACAATGAATCATTTTGCATTTATCTCTCATGTGGTCTTACTTTTCTCTCTTTTGCACATCAGCAGTGCTGTGCATTCAGAGGACACTTTCTCGGCATGACTCTGCGCAGAGATTTGCTGTTTACAATACAAAACTTAAAAGTGGGAGGTAGATTGGACAGGGGGATGTCTGGGAAACCAGGAAAGGGAATAACATTTGAAATGTAAATAAAAATATCGAATAAAAAAATAAATAAAAATTTAGCTTTTAAAAAAAGGATTTTTTTTGAAATGCAGTTCCTGAAGTAAATATTTCAATTAGAATGGAATATGATCTCTACGAGTACCCCATACAATTTTAGTGGGCCATTTTAATGTTGATACACTCAAATTATATCTATTTTTCTTCATTTCTTATTATTTTGAGACAAATCTGTTTCCTTCTATCTCACACTGTCTCTCTCTCTCTGTCTGTCTGCCTCTACAACTCTGTGAGTGTGAGTTAGGGGATCAATTACTACTTAAAGATCATAGTGGGTTCTGGTGAGATGTCTCAACCAAGAAAGGTGTTTGGCTAATTAGATTCCTTCCCCAGGTCCCAAAAGGAAGAAGAAAATTTACTCCCAAAGTTTTCTTTTAGCCTACACACACAAGACATGGCACAATCCACACTCATACAGAAATATCCAATGATAATAAAAATATGAAAAATTCTTTAACTGAAAGTGATAATACAAAACTTATACTACATAAAAAGTAAAACAAAAGACAGTGATGAGCATGTTTTGTCAAAGGAATCACTTTTGCAACATAAAAAAAAATGCCTTTATCGAACTGGACAGAATTGCATCACATGTCTTATTAAACCTATCTCATTATGGTTAAGTCTTTGCCTTCCATGTTCAACTAGAAAGTTCTTTGCTATTCCTCCCTTAATTTATAGATATAAGAAAACAACAACAGGGAAAGGAAAAGAAAGAAAGGAAGAAAAAAAGAAAGAAAGAAAGAAAAAAAGAAAGAAAGAAAGAAAAAAGGAAGGAAGGAAGGAAGGAAGAAAGAAAGAAAAAAAGAAAGAAAGAAAGAAAGAAAGAAAGAAAGAAAGAAAGAAAGAAAGAAAGAAAGGAAAGAAGAAAACAAGCATTGGAAATTGAATAACTCCTTAATGTATTCACTTAACTATTTTTAAAGTCACATGGGGGCAGAAACTAGATCTACCTGCTTCAAAATGGTCTTCCTTAATAATGAAGCAGACTAGTCATTCCTCCCTGAGCAGAAAGGCCTTCTATGAGAGATGTTTGCATACTAGTGTCCTTTTCCCAGGTGAAATTTCAGGGTTGTTTGGATTTGCATTTCCCTAATAACTAAGGATATTGGACATTTCTTCATGTAGTTCTCAATCATTTAATATTCCTCAGTTGAGATTTCTTTGTTTAGCTCTATACTCCAGTTTTTAATAGAGTTATTTGTTTCTCTGGAGTCTACTTCTTGAGTTCTTTGTGTATATTGGATAATAGCTCTCTATTAGATGTAGATTAGTAAAGATTGTATCCCAATTTGTATGTTGCCTTTTTGTCATATTGACAGTGTTCTTTGCTTACAGGAGTTTTGTCGATTGCTGATCTTAGAAAATAAGCCATTGGTGTTCTAGTAAAAGAATTTTCCCCTTTGCCCACTTGTACAAGGCTCTTCCCCACATTTTCTTCTATTAGTTTCAGAGTATCCGGTTTTATGGGGAGGTCCTTGATCCACTTGTACTTGAGCTTTGTACAAGGAGATAAGCATGGATTGATTTGCATTCTTCTACATGATAACTGCCCATCCATCCAGACACTGCCCACCTGGGAATCAATCCCATACACAGTCACCAAACCCAGACACTGTTGGGGATGACAAGAAGTACATGCTAACAGGAGCTTGATATAGCTGTCTCCTGAGAGTCTCTGCCAAAGCCTGACAAATTCAGAGGTGCATGCTTACAGACCACCATTGGACTGAGAACTGGGTCTGCAAAGGAGGAGTTGGAGAAAAAAACTGAAGGAGCAGAAGGGTTTTGCAACCCCATAGGAAGAACAAAAATATCAATCAACCAGACACCCTAGTCCTCCCAGGGACTAAATCACCAACCAAACAGTACACATGGAGGGACCCAGGTCTCCAGCCACATATGAAGCAGAGGATAGCCTTATAGGCCATCAATGGGAGGAGAAGCCCTTAGTCCTGTGAAGGCTTGTGGCCACAGTGTAGGGAAATGTCAGGGAGAGGAGGTTTGACGGAGTGGGTGAGTGGCCTCATATAAGCAGAGGGAAGTGGGATAGGAGATGGAGTTTTGGAGGTAAAAGCAGGAAAGGCAATAACATTTGAAATGTACATAAAGAAAATATTCAATTAAAGAAAAAAAGATATGCTGAGATTACAAGCATGCACTATTTCATCTGTTTTTTCTGTGGCACTTGGGGATTCAAATTCAGATTCTTAAATTTTTGTAGCAAATGCCTTGCATATTGAACCACCTTCCTAACTCCTTTGTTAGTCTTGACAAGCAAGCTACCTATGTTCGAATCTAATGTCAACTTCCACATTTCTTTTCATCCTTGGGGTTTAGTTAAAGACACTACTTCAGGAACCACCATTCCTCCCTTCTATTCAATCTATGCTTGTTTCTATATATCTATGATCAAGTTCCCATTAGTTTTTTTTTTAATTTAAAAAATCTTAATTTTATTTTTATTGTAATATCTGCTACATTTCTTTAGTTTTTTCTGGTCTATACTGGGAATCGCTAGGCTTTTGCCATGCTTCCTGTCTCCCATTCCTGTGTCCTCCTTACTCTCAATCACAATCCTTTCAGATTTATTTAGGCTTTCCCCAAAACTAATGCTACTGTCATTTGTAACATCTCTATATCAAATTGCTCATGTACAATCCATATCTAGTATTTATTAACATTTCACATGGTCCTTGTCAGTCATGATAAATTCATTATTTTCATAATATATCTGACTCTAGTTTTATTCTCAATTAACTACTAATTCGTTCTCCCACTTTATGACTGACTTTCCCGCACCCTGTCTTTGCATAATGTTGAAAATATCAGGGTATGCACATCCCTGAATGTCTCTATAAATAAGACTGGATAATCTCATAAATTCTTGTAGCTCTAGGCCATCTTTTCAAATGGCTGGGAAGACTGGTGACAGGATCTTCTGGAGACTACATACTGACGTTAAATTATCATCAGGCATTTTTTTTCTGGAGACTACACTCTGAAGTTAAATTATCATCAGGCACTTTTATTGAAGTCTCCAGAGGAACATGAAATGTGTGTGCATGCTTGTGTGCATGTGTATATGTGCCTGAATGTGTCTTGCTTTTGCATATGTATACGCACAAGCATGGTTGATATATATATATATATATATATATATATATATATAGAGAGAGAGAGAGAGAGAGAGAGAGAGAGAGAGAGAGAGACAGACAGACAGACAGACAGACGGACGGACAGACAGACAGATGGTGTTTTCTAATTTTTGGAAGCCACTGGAGATTCTTATTCCTTGTCATTAATCAGCATCACTGACAATACTGCTTCTATCATCAGGTTGAATGGCCATCAGACCTATCAAGGATGCCTCTGTGCTTCTATAACCACTTATTTAAACCTTTACAATACTACAATCATTGTGTTTATCTCCCAGCATGATCAAGTAAGATTTCATCTTAACAAAGTACATCAGTTAATATTCTGTCTATGTATGGTTACTCCGAATTTGGTAAAGATAAAAAACTTGCATGAAAAATCTCAAAATTGATTAAATATCATTATCAATATAGTTGAAATATCATTGGTTACTCAGTTTTGTTTCATGGTTTATCTTAAGGATTATTTTCATAGTCTGTTATTCAGTCATCAAAACTTTTCAGATAAAGGTTATTCCTAAGACTCAGTGAATAAGCACTGGGTTTAACAATCACAAGACCCTGTAATCTAATACCTTGCACAGAAATAAACAACAAACATAACATAATTATCAATATTATATGCATAGAAACTAAAGTAGAAAAATTTAATTCTGTGAAATAAATCTGAGTATTTATAATTAGTCATTTTACAGAGATTTTCTTTCACATTTCATAATGTTTATATTGTAAATTTACATTTCATCATGCTTACCTCAAAGCAACCCATTAAATCTGAGCATATAAACATTCAGAATTGTTTAGAAGTTTTTAGATCAATGAGTACAGTAAAGCTACTCTGGTTTCACCAAACAAACCAGAAAAAATACACCTGACTTGAGAAACTACATTTCTCATTAAGAAGCTAAGCTTATTTCCTTTCTAGGAATTGTATTTACACTGACATGTTTGTCAAGTGACTATTATATGCAGCGATAGACTTATACAATTAGAAAACCTATTAATTATTTTTAAAAATCTCCACAAAATTCATGTATTGGAAGAGGTTTTATTATCAGAATGTCCACACTACTCAGGGTAAACTACAGACTGACTGCACTGTATTCAAATTCTAGTGACAATATTTTGTAAAATAAATTCTATATTTATATACTACTACAAAAACCCAAAGAGTAAAAATAATTTGGAGTACCACAAACAAAAGTATCACATATGTAAATGTAAAAAAAATATATATATATATATATATAAAAAAAAACAATGGCTTAGAATCAGGCATCTAGGACTATATAAGAAAACCAGAGCTCAGGGTTAACAGACACACAAGGAACAAAATCTCGATGTTTAAAAATGTTTGTTTATTTTTGAGAAGACCTATGAAGGATGCATTTAAGCATAAGCATATATTCCAAAGCACACTTGTGAAAAGAGAGAGTGGCATTCACGAGTCAGATCTTCCCTTCACCATAGGTTCTGGGCCTTAAGCTCATGTCATCAGGCTTACACACCACTGCCTTTTCTTACTGACCATCCGGTTGTCCCTGAGAGGCTAAGAAGAATCTCAGGTTGCAACCCCAATTATCTTTTGGCAATTATCACCTTTAATTTTGGCTTCATATTTTTTAAGAAATGTTTTTTTCATATTTCTTGATATGCTATTTGTAGTTTTAGATTATACATTTATAGCTTTGAATATGTTCTGGGTCAACTTTTGAGCATGAATCCCATTTGGGTCTCTTTTGTTGGCTTTATTAGTTCCTCCCTGTGAAGAGGCAGTCCACATTCCTTTCTGTATTCTTTAAGATCTATGAAGAATTCATATGTGAGGACTTAGAATTGTCAGTGTGGGGTAGATATAATCAGCAAATATCTATCTATCTATCTATCTATCTATCTATCTATCTATCTATATATATATATATGTGTGTGTATTCCATCTAATTTCATATACATGTATGTATGTAAGTAAGTATGTATTGCATCTAAAGAAAATAAAATGAATATTTCAAAGAGATACCTGTTTCCCACTTGTATTTCTATATGAGAGACATGTATTGCAAACGTGAAGATAAACTTTAGAGGTCTGATGAAGAATGGATTACTTAAATGTACTATGTTTATACAGTGGAAAAATAAATCCTTCCATTTGTAACGTGTTTTGGGAGTGGGACGTTTCTGATAAATGAAAAAGAACAGACACAGAAACAAAGGTAGCATGGGTGCTCTCATACATATAGACTCTGAAAATTTAATCCCATAGACTTGAAGAGGAGAGTAGTGGTAGTATGAGGAGTGATGAACAGAGATACTTATCAAACAGCATACACTGCCAGATATAAGAGGGAGAACACGTTTTGAGAACATAACTCTTAGATAACTGGAAATAGAACAGTTAGAAACTGCAGGATTTATTATAGAATCATAATTTATATATATATATATGTTTTGAATCTTTGTGAAACTGAAAAGGTAAGATTTGGAACTAGAATGAATGATTAGAATGTAAAATCATGCACTGCACTTATAGAAGGCCCCATGAGCATGAGAATGCATATTCTATAGTTTTTTGCAAAACAAGTTTAATGCTTCTATACATGTCTTTATGATGTGGGAGTAATGAATTGGTTCATTCACATCTGAGGCCGCTCCCAACTTTTATAACTACAGCTCCCAGGACCTGATGCCATTTTGTGTCCTCTGAGAACACCTGAACGTATATGTCCATGCTCAGATGCAGACACACACACACACACACACACACACACACACACACACACACACACACATACTATTAAAATATAAATACATCATTAAAATTAAAAGAAAAATGTGCAGAATGGTGAAATTAAGAGTTTCTTTGATTTAACTTCTGACTTGCTACATATTAGAATTTAACTGTTGATCTGACACAATCTGAAATCACCTGAAAAGAGAGCCTTAACTGGAGAATTGTCTACATTATTTTATCCTCTGTGCATGTCTCTGGTAGACTGTCTTATTTTTGATTCATGTGGAAGGACACTGCCCCTTTGTAGTAACATAAATTCTGAGGCAAAGGACCCTGAACTGAATATATAGGAGAGGAAAATGTAAGCAAGAAATGAAACAGACAGGTCTTCCTGCGTTTATTTCTCTCTGCCCTTGACTGTACATGCAATGTGAACAGTGTTCCTCTTAACATTCTGTGTGATGTCTCTATACCAATAGGTTGTGATGTAGAATTGTAAGCTGGATAAACCCCTTTCTCCCATGGGTTTCGTTTGGCCAGGGTGTTTTATCACAGAAACAGACCAGAAACCAGAACAGCTGCGAACAAATCTAATCCATCCCCTTGCTTCAGATCTATGCTTTGGGCCCGGTCTTCACATGTACATGGGATACCGGGTCCACAAAAGATACTTTATCCTGTATGTGCTTAGAAATCCCATTGACCTGCTAAAGATGTGTGTTTCTTTCCTTGGAGACGAAATTGACTTCACATCCACGAAAATGAAAACATTTCTCCTATTTTTATATGATTTATGTGATTTGAAGTCACTAGGACTCAATGCAGTAATTAGTCTTTTAAAAAGTCACATTCATGCAGCTTTATGAATTTCACACTATGCTTTTTGATCTGACTCCCTTTGAACATAGACAATCTTCATAAAAAACAGTTAAAACTTTAAAATATCTGACAGTAATGTCACTCATATATGACTTTGAATACTCAGTGTTTTATTGTCTATAGACACTGATGGAATAGAAGAATACTTGGTGATCTTGTGAGGCTTAGTGCCTGGTAGTAGAATGGTCTGAGAGGTATTACATCCCTCTCATGAGGATCTCTCTCCCATGTTATTTATCTCTATGTTGCCTTGTGAAGGATTCTACTTGTGCAAACCATCTACTGACATGTTCCACACAAAGTGCACTTCTCTCAAAATGCAGTGTTACTAACTCATGAAAGCAAGGTACGAGGGAGCAATACAGAACCACAAGGTGGCCAAAAGAAGTATTTCATTGAGTTTATTCATATCTAAATAAGAAAATCACAAAAACTTTCAGAGAAGAGACATTCTGAATTTGGTGTCTTGAAAAACCACATAACTTTTTTTTTTATTCCCATCAATGATGAAAAAGCTAGGCTCAGAGTGCACATCTGCAACCTCAGTGTCAATAGAGTAGAAACATTTAGATCCACAGAGTTAGCTAGGCAGTCAGCTTACTCATTCAAAGAGTTTGCATTTATTAGAAATCCTGTCTCAGAAAAGAATAAAAAAATCTTATAGCCAGAACTTATGGAGTCATTTTTTCTTTTTGTTCCCTTTTTTAAAAGATGTATTTATTTTATATAAATGAGTTCTCTATTTGCATGAACACCTGCATGCAAGAAGAAGGCATTGAGTCCCAGGATAGATGGATGTGAGACATTATTTGTTTTCTGGGAACTGATCTTTTTTTTTTTTTTTCTTTTTTTCGGAGCTGGGGACCGAACCCATGGCCTTGCGCTTGCTAGGCAAGCGCTCTACCACTGAGCTATTCCCAACCCCGGAACTGATCTTAAGTGTGGAAGAGGGGCTAGAGAGATGGCTCAATGGTTAAGAGCACTGACCACTGAGCGTTCTTCAAGAGATCCTGTGTTTGATTCCCACCAACCACATGGTGGCTCCAACCATCTGTAATGGGAATTGATTCACTCTTCTGGTGAATCTGAAGAGAGGGACAGTGTACTCATACATACATAGAATGAATAAATCTTAAAAAAAGTTTGGAAGAATGGAAAGATTGAACAATGTTAGCTGGTAAGGCATCTCTCCTGCCTCTAGAGCCAATTTCTTTCTTCCCAGAAGACTTTTTTTTGTGTCAAGTTCATGTAAGACTATCTATCACAGAAATATGAAAATTATGCTTTCCATGAAAGTAGGGAGATATCTCAGTGGGTTTATGATTTCATTAGTTTGGTAGAATGAAAGGTGTAGCTTAATCAGAATAAAGCTCATTATCTTTGGACATTTTATCTTCTTAGTGTCTGTTAGCTTCACTATAGTATTCAGCCAAATGTGAAGAAGACAAGGCATTTGAGCCAGTTTCTCATACTTCCATAAGTGAAAAACAAACAGAAACAAAAAATAAAAAAAAAACAAATAAAAACAAACAAACAAACAAAAAAAGATGTTCAATTAAAGATGATTTCCTAAACCACTTTCTTAAATCATTAACACTCAGAATAACCAGCTCTTAAATAACTTCAGGCACTTCCTACATGTACAACTAATGTAGCCTTGGTCTTTGGCCTGTTGTCATGGAGATGATTCATTACTCTGGTTCATGGGTTATAAGAGAGTGGACTAGCAACAGTTTCTGATACTGCTATATAGGATGTTGTGTCTTATTTTAACCTTGCCTTGGATAGAGGAGCACAGATTTGTGATCATCTAGAATTTTTGTCCAGAAAATTAGGGGAGTGTATCTACAGAATTCCTATTGTGTGCCATACTAGTTTTTATGTGTCTTTGCCTGATGCAGAGCTTTTGAGGTCACATAGTATACAAGCTCATGAAGTTTGTTTCTTCACCATTTTAAAGAAGCAGCAGTGTTTTCCGAATTAGAAATCATATGGCATATTAATTTGCAATAGTTATTATTTTTAGAAAATAAACCTAGAGACTAAAATGCTCTGTGACTCAGTACTCATCAGTAAAGCAGATGACCAATTACATAATCATATCCAGTCCTGGCTTATAATCTCATATTATATATGAATTTGTCTCAGCTGTATTTTGAAGAAGGATCTTCTAGGGTCCTGAATTCTATCTATCAGAAAGTCATATTTTCAGAGTAATCATTTGTCCATGTGAATGCCTTTTACATAGTAGGTGATTTTTATAAACATACAGTGATAATTAACAACTTGAGCAAATCTAAAATGACTTAGGAGCTAAGCCTTTGCACCTGTCTGTGGTTGAGCTACCAGAATAAAATTGGGGGGAATACATCTTAAATATTGTCAGTACCTTTTCAAAATCTGGGGCCTAAATTTAAAGAGTTGTTTCAGCTATGAAAGCAGGCTTTAGGGTAAGTATTTTATCATGTATGGAAAGGCCTAGCCACTTAGGTAATTCCATATTTAATGGCAAGAGTGTGAGGTGGAATCTTTTCACATCCTAGATGGTCAGGGAGCATAGACAGGTGTAAATGCACTAATAAGTTGTAACGTATAAGCTTCTTCACTTTCTGCCTACATTCCCCATTTGGGCTCACTATCCTAAAGTATTCATAACCTCTCAAAATATCAGCCTGGTTCTAAATGCTTAAACACATGGACCAATTGGTAGCATTTCAGATAGAAGTTATAAAAATTTCCCCCTACCGTTATAGCTTAAATGTTGTCTCACTATGTACAATAGACCTACTGCAAATTAAATGTCTCTGTAACATCTTAGTAGTTCAAATAATGTGTGTAATAGTAATATTCAATCTCTTAGCTTTAAGCAGTCATAAAATAATAAAATAAAATAAAAACCAATTACATATTTCTAATATACAATATCATGTGAAAATATTCCATGGAAAATGAGAAGAATATGAAAATAGCAAGGGGAAACAGAATAAAGAACCCTGAATCTTGATAGGGTAAAATTAGAACCTTGCAGCACATTAGGTCGGATAAAAATGGTGGCTGGGGAAGTTCCACATTTTTAAAGTTCATCAAGGTAAGGAAAGCAAGATGATTTGGCAAGATACAGAATTCTACAGTGCTTCAGGATCGGGAAGCAAAGTGGCAGGAGAACCTCTATTTGCAGTAGCTGGAAGAGGAAATATCAACTCTTCACATTTTGATGAATCAAGAAGAAAAATCCAGACATGACTTAAGGTTAGGATGTTACCCTCAAGGAGCTCTCCTTGAGGCCTAGGCCCTACCTCCCAATGTGACTATGATTACCCAAAATAGCACCATGAGAAAATGAACCATTTTCACACATAAACCTGCAGGAAACATTGTATAACAATCTTAGTCTAAAATTCTTTTTAGAAAATTTTAAAATTAATTTTACCATCTAGGGCAGATGAGAATGGATAATGGTAAAATAAAGAAATATAGCTAGAAAGCGGAGAAGACAGAATTAAAAAAAGAGAAAAACTGTCTAAGACAGGGTGTGCTGGCAGATGGTATGCATGAAAACCATGCATAAAGAAGTAGCCTTAATGTCTAAGATGTTATAGCTACAGGTAACATGGACCCAGCCCACTCTCTAGATTCCTCCCACAGCATGTGGTCTATTTGTCCATGGCAACTGGACATTCTTGCAGATTCTACCCACTTCTTGCATTGCATCATTGCCCTCCTCCATTTGAAATTAAATTAAATTACATTTATGGTGTTAAAAATGTAGTAAAGCATTGTGTATTCTCATTGTGTAAGTTTTTTCAGAACATTAAATTATGTCTCTAATAAGGTATATATTTTATTAATATGTGATTCTTCCAACATAATGGGAGGTTTGAGACAGATGAGAATACGGATCTTTTGTTCATCTTTGTTTCTTTTGTGTTGCATAGTACTTAATAAAAATCACCAAAGAGCTTTAATACAATGTTAAAGAGAAATTAAAAAAATGTTTTATAAGAGGGAAAACAACCATGGTTTCCATAGAATACTATTATTAGTTAAATAACTAGCAAGAAATTAGAAGACTACAACTTTGAAGAGAGATAGAGAAGAAAACTGCTAATCTAAGAACCATGAATAGGAAGCTGCTGCAGACAGATGACTGATTTGTTTAATTCATAGGCAACCACACAGAGAATGACATTGTACTAAACTCATGCTTCAAGGTCAATTTCCAGTTAGTCCTCCCAGCTCATCAAATTAATGTCCAACTATGCTATATGGTATCAAAAACCATGTTCTTTCATAAGATACCCCACACTTATTTAATAATAGAATCACTATAGAGTTCCATAGTACGTTGACCCATTCAAATCCTGAATCTGCACACCTATTCGTCAACATGCTATTCCTGACAGGAAAAAAAGAAGAGTAATGGCTTCAGGTAATAAGTTTTGATAAGATTCCAGAGACTCAAGACATTATCTAGATGACCCTGGCCAAACAAGCAAGCATCCTAGTGTATGATGGCCTGGATGCAAAATGTTTATATATTCATAAAATTGTGCAGAATGAAGCTCACTGAAATATTAGGGTATACATAATATAGCACTAAGAAATGTTGATTTGCATTTCAGCTATTATTTTGATTTTGTGTTTTACACACTTTAAAGCTACATGCTCAGGAATTGAATAAGGGACCAGGGTAAACACTGCCCTGATTTCATCATTATCATCACATCACATCCATCACTACCTTCTTCATCTTCATCATCATCAAACTAGATGTTCCTCTTGTCACTGCCAAAATGATTCTGCCTATATCTCTACAAATTCTATGCCACATTTAAGGACTCCTTTCCCAACGCAGCCATCTGAAGGAGAAAAAAGTACAGACCTGAACATAGAGATGGCTGCCTGGCGATGTATCATTAGTAACTGCTCTCAGCTGAGTGTGCAGTTTGCTGGGTAGTCAGAAGCCTACCATAACATCCAAAGACCTAATTATCATCTCAAATTTAGATCTCTGGGCTGTGATAAGAAAACAGATAAAATGCTGGAGTGGTGAGTTTTTTATTTGTTTATGTATAAGGGAAAAAAGTATGCTGCAATAAATCATTTGGTGAATTCTAACTCAATTCTAATTGAATTCAATGGCAACCTAATGAGTCAGGCCTCTCCTTTATCTGTTTTCTCTGGATGAGGGAGGGACAAAAAAATAGAAGAAAGTGGAGACAATGAGAGCTTCCTATCTGCATTCATTTCATCTAGAATACTCTCCCTGCTGGGAAGCAGGCAAAGGATTTCAGACACAGTTGGAAATCAGTCACTGAGTAATTTCAAAAGCAATTCATTAGCTCCTAACTATAGACACATTATCTATGCTTTAAAGAGTCTCTCCCATTCTTCTTTATGACTGATTAGCACAATATGTTAAAAATTAATATGTTAAAGATTTTCACTGGTTAAAGTTAATACAGCACTATGTTTTTTTATAGTATCAAACACCTGCCACATGCATGATCTTATATCCATAGATTATATAACAATCCCCTCATGTATCCATGATAACACTGATGAAACATGCTGGATGATTGTTTGGAATCCTTTTTCCAGAGGGAGACTAGATGTGATTATGTTTGCCCTTGGGTGGTACTGGTATTATTACTGTCAGAATGCTTAGAGAGAAAAACACTTAAGGCATCAGTGATAGGTTTTATTTGAAATCCAATGTATTATTTATCATGTATTATTTATTGTTTGCAATTAATATGTATAAAGTACTTTGAGGTTCCAGGAGAAAGCTGGAACACAAACACAGGTGTGTGCATAATTATCAATACTTCACTGGGGATTATTGCCACTTCTGTCAAGGGTGAATTTATTTACAGACACAAGATACTTAAATGATTTCAAAACAACCCAGGGCATAGTTGGTCTGTCTGTAGGATGAATTCATTTACAGACTTCTCAAGAACACACTGCAATCTCATCACATGCATAACACATTGTAAGATATACTCTCAACCACAGAGACCACAGGATCCTTCCACAGTTACAGCCACTCTCCTATATATTGAAGGGGAAAAGGATTTTGCAATACTTGAGGACAGGCAGGAAGAATTTCAATATCATGATGACTAAGTTTTACCAGAAATCCTCTCCTAATCAAGAGGCAGAAGAGGAAACCATACTTGCGTTTTGAATTGTTTCCTGTATAATTAAGTGCATAAAATTAGATTGTTGACAATGAGTCTCAACCTTCCTAATTTGTTAACACTTTAATAAAGTTCTACATGCGGTGGTGACCCCCAACCATAAAATTATTTCTTTGCTTCTTCATAATTGTAGTTTTGTTAGTTATGAATCTTAATGTAAACACCTGAAAGCTTAGTGCCTAATATTTGGGGTCATGGTCTACAGACTGAGAACCACTGACCAATACAGATTCATACCACAAAACATGCAAGGTGGAGGAATTTATTTTAGAATCTGATTTTTATTCCATATTTTAATTTCTATATTGGTGCTGGCAAATTAGTTTTCATATGATATTAATTATACAACAGTATTTATGTGGGCCTGACAAAGAACCTTGCTAATATTTCTTCACTGCAGAAATTTTCATGAGGACTGAGAAGAGAATAACTTCTTTAAATCTGTTTTTATACATTATGTTATTGCAATTGTTGATATTGTCAATGTGGCAGGATCCAGCATTACCTAGGAGACAAACTTCTAGAATGTCTGCAATGCAGGGTTTAGATGTAGTAAATGGAAGCTGAGAACCGGCATTCACCTCTTTCTGCTTCCTGACTGTAGGTGGAAAGTGGCCAGCTGCCTCAAGCTCCTGTTCCAAGATTTTCTTGTCAAGACAGATTATACCATAAAATTGTGAGCCAAATTAAACTGGGCATTCCTTAAAATGCTTTTGTAGGCTATTCCTTCACACCCATGTGAAATACAGTCATTTTCTGCGGAATTTTTTTTCTTTTCTCCAGGATTATAAATTTCTTCTCTAAATATCAGTGTTTTTAAAGCCACCTCTGACTCACTACTAATCACAAAACAAAAGTATAGTTTCCTTCCAGGAAATATCAATCTCAGTTCTAACCATTCTTTTTGTATGTTTGTTTGTTTTGCTTTGCTCTTTTGTTGTTTTGTTTTGTTTTGTTTTTCCTCCATCCACCACAATCTAGTGGGAGTATCTGTGTAGTGGCTAAGATATTGAATTTGAGCCCTTGATGGCAATGTGTGTGTTCTGGTTAAAGATACAGACAATGATATGTCTTATGGGTTCCGTCTCCTTCACTGTCTGAATTCTGAAATATAAGCTGCCACCTCTGCTTTTTAAATACAGAATGAGGATGTTAAAGTCTGTTGCACAAAGATTTCTGTTAGACTCTGACAAAAAGCAAAGTATCCATTACAAGCATTCAATAAATAGCATTTTTCATTTTACTTTTAGCTGTGCGCGCGCGCGCGCGCGCGTGTGTGTGTGTGTGTGTGTGTGTGTGTCTGTATGCATAAGTGTCTATCTGTCTGTCTCTGTGTGTACACTGTTCATGTGAGCTCCCCAACTCCATGGATCTACCTGTGCCTGCTCCCTATTTCTAGGATTAGAACTCCATGCAACAATGACAGAATTTAAGATGAATGTTGGTTCTTGGGAATTTAACATAGGTCCTCAAGTAGCTAAAACATTATATCTAAAAGAAGAAAGTAGCCTAGCTGTGTAATATAATTGAAGGTATTTGGCTGTTTCTTCATTATGTATGTTAATATCCATTTATTTCTAATTTTCTTCATTAAGTATTGGCTAGTTGTGAGTTACCTGAAAGCTTTCAAATAATACCATGGTGATGCCTCTGAAGGTAAAATGTTTGTCTTGTAAGCATGAGTATCAGTGTTCAGATCCCTACTACCAATATAAATCTAATAGAAAAAGTACCATATATCTGTAACCCAAGTTCTTCTATAGTTAGAGGGGAAGCAACAACAAATGAAACTCAGTGGCTTTGTGCCATTTCAGTCATTACACATGGTAAAGAACAGGAGACCCTGCTTCAAAAAAAAAGGAAGGTGAGATCCAACAGCTGAGGTTGTCCTCTGACACTGTCAATTGTAGTATAGGAAAGTGTTGTGTAAGGTAAGGAAGTGACCCATTTGTACCTCATAGCCAGCTCATAGACATTGTTTCTCCATGGGTTCCCTCAGTAGTATCTGTAACAGCTACTGTCTGTTACTTAAAGATCATATTGTTGGCAAATCCTTTTTCTATTGCTATACAATCTGAAATAACCCTGACAGTTTGAACGAACTTCTGCCATAGCACCTGTCTTTTATTTAAATATGAACTCCCTCTCTGTATGAAAAAGATATATAGGAAACCTTAATGGACATCTTCTTGCTGGCGAGTTGTGTTAAATAAATTCACTCTTTAGACAAAGAACAGCTGATGAGATGAAACAGCAGAGTCATTTGTCTATAATTTCATCTTTCACAGAAACTTATGAATGTTTGTGTATAAACATGCCTGTTGGAGGTACTGATTGGAATCAGAGGTATTATAAGCCAGGCTCTCCTCTAATGCAATCATCATTAAACTACATATTATAATGGCCATGCACACACATTTTAAAGCAGAGGGCCAGCTGAAATGAAAGGCTGAGATTTGTACACTTGTTTCTACCTTTAAGACTGAGTCTCACATGGTCCATTATGGTCTCATACTCCATAAATAGCAAAGAATGACCTTGAAATTTTGATCTTTCCTTGGCCTTCCATTTGTCAACTGTTGGGATTATGCCATGCACCATCATGCCTGGTATGTGTGATAGTGGGGTGAAAACCAGGCTTTGGGTAGGCAGCATAAGGGCTTTGCCAGATAAACCAGCTCCAGCATGATAAGCTTCTTTATTCAGAAGAAGCTTATTTACACACACTATACTTTGTTTTCCTTCATCATGGTTTGCAATGATGCTGATACCATCTTTCGCATAAAATTACAGACCTAAATGCATAGCAAATACTGGGTGACCTTGTTACCTAATAAATCTCTGTTGATATGCAAGGTAATTGGCAAATCTCGCTTAGATCATTCCTAAACAATTAACCATAGTAATTATAAAGAATTTACTTCTCAGACACATTCAACTACATGCTCACAGTTCAGAGGAGACAGCTTGGGTTTTGTTTGTTTGTTTGTTTGTTTTTTCTTGTTGTCATTTGTTTGGTTGTTTTCTTTAGTTTAAACATATTTTCTTAGCCATAGCTTTTGTTTTCTAAAACTTATCTCCCATGCCTTCATGGTCACTAAGCAGCTGATAACTACCTTAAATTTCTGAACATCTAACCCTACCTCTCCCCACAGGTATCAAGCTTATATGCGTGTGCCACCAAGGGTGGCTCCATGGGAATTAATCAAGGATGATCCCCAACTAAGATAGCTACATCCATATCCATAAATTTATTTTCTGATTGTCACATTAAAGAGTTGTCTTGCAATAAGTGATTTATTAGTACACAGTGTGCAATTTTATTATCAGCTTAGGGAAAGCACGTTACTCATTGATCATTTCTCTAAGATGAAAATTTTTGAAGTATTGTCTTATAGCTTTTGAAAGACACATTGTATTGTGATACAGTCACTGTAATAAATGTCACACAGGTGAACTTCTTATTCTTAATTTATTAGCAATTGGTCACTTTAGCCGTTACGGTTAATAGCTTTCCCCAATGTTCCACATCTCTTGCTCTCCCAGTGTCACATAAAAAATATTCCTTCAACTTCCATGAGATGAACAATTTTGATTCCACACATCAGTGAGATCATGTGGTTCTTTGTTGGTTCATTTCACTTATTATATAATGGTTTTTGATGATCTACTAAAATTTTGTTTGTTATTCTTGTGTGCATATATCTTTATATGTGCCCTTGTATGTGTAGAATATGTCAGTATGGCTATACATACATATGCACATGGAGATGACAGGTCAAAAAAGGCTATCTTTCTTTTTTTCTCTTACCTTATCTTTCTTGACATAGTCTCTTATTGCTCCTGCAGCTTACAGAGTTAAATACTCGAAATAAAACTGAACACTATCATATCCAACTGTCTTATATAGATGCTGTAGATTCAACCCAGAATATCATGCTAGTGTTACAAGAATTTCAATGAATGAGCTATCTCCATAAATTTTCCTATTTACCTTCTCTCATGCTACCAAAGTTTCTGACAAAGAAAATTGAAGGAAACAAAGGTATATCAGCTTCTGACTTCAGAGAAGCCTTAGTCCACCATAGCAGGAAAGAAAGACTGGCAGACTAGCTCATATATGCCTGCACTCTCTAAGGCAGATCCTCTTATATTTCATGACGCAGTAATACAAGACTGGATCCTTCACAGAATACTAAGCATTGTTTCTCTGTCAGTATGAACCCAATTCCTAAAGCACACACTGCCTTAAAATAGTGCCAAAAGCTGGGACCAATCATTAAACTGTGAGCCTGAGAGGACACATTCTGCTTCAAACTGTGACATACAAAATACTATTAAATATTATGGCTGTGTTTCTGAGACAGTAAATCATTCTTTAAAGGTTATAGCAGTGGCACTATTCCTCTTAGCAGTTGGAATGCTAGCACAGCCATGGATGAGAAAAAAATGACTGTGACTTTTAGCTAAACATTTCTTTTAGCCGACAGGTATCTAGAGGGATCAAGGTTAGTGGCAACTATTGGCAGCAAGTAAAAGGGCTTATGATCTCAAAGAGCTTGATCAGAAGTAGCAGACAGCAAAACACTTAGGGGAAAATTATACAACACAGAATAGAAAATACAGCTGTCATAAGAATGATTATGTCAAGGTCCAAATCAGGTGTGATATTTCATTGTCAGATGAATTATGATTAGTTGGGAATTGTAATAATGAATGTTGAAACTATGACATTTTATTTTTAAACCTGTCTCTGACTTCCTCTGACAAGAGAGCTACGGTTGTCTTCTAAATGTGCCAAAAGAAAATGCCAGAAGGTCTCAATTTTCAAAGGATTTGGAGGAAGATGGAAAGCAAGTTTTAAAACACGTCAAGGGGTTAAACAATAGCAATAAAATCCAGGAAGTAATTATCATGGGGAAAAGAAAGGGTCCACATGACAGCCAAAGCTTAGCTCCTCATCTGATGAGAAGCTGGAAAGCCAGAACAGTCAACAAGCTGTTAAGGCTGCCCATGATAGAGACAATATTGCTTTTACATCAAAGTACTTTCAATGTTATAATCTCTATAAATACTTTTCTGTATGCATTTACATTCCTATTAAAAAATACTCTAAAAACAAAACTAAGTATTGGATAAAGGAATCTATTTCAGTTTATAATACTGGGTAAGGTCTGTCACTCTGGGAAGTCAAGTAGGAACTTGAAATGTCACAACCATAGTCAAAAGGAGAGGGAATAAATTCAAGAATTTTTGCTTGCTTATGTTCACCTAGCCTTCTCTTCTCTTATGTTACTCAGGACTGGAAAGGTACTGCCTAAAATTGACAAATTCCAACAGACACACCCACAAGCAAACCTGCTCATCTCATTGAGATTCTCTCCCCACATAAAGTGAGCTAACCAGGTTAACAAATAAAGACTTGAGAAAACATTACCACAGGGAAGGTAGGATTGCACTGTCTTTGCTAATTAGTTTGGGCTGGTCAGTGAGTTCTTAAGGCTCCACTGTGGCTAACACCCAGTATTGGGATTAAAAGGGAATGTTCCTCTAAAATGCTTTTTACAGTGTTTTCCAAGATGATCTTAAGTGTATGTGCATGTATAGCAAGACTTTCATAGACAAAGGCATCTTCCCAGTGCCCAGTAGATGACATATGAAGCAGGCTCTTTATTTAGTGAATTGTTTTCCCAGACCCTAGAGATAGATTCTCCATTTGGTCCATGGGTGGCTGGTCCCTGTAATTGCATGCAGGAATACTGAGCTCGCTCTCTTTCCAGGGCCAAAGCAACTCCTAAATTACTCCCAGGGCCATGGCTACTAATCAGTGGAAGTTGCTATACATGTCTTCATGCCTATCTGATAATTTTTCAAATAATTTAAAGATATGGATTTTTATTGGATAGTTTATGCATTTACATTTCAAATAATATCCCTTTTCATGGTCCCCCTTCTCCCATATCCCTCCCTCTGTTTCTATGAGGATGCTTCTGTTCCTACCCACCCACTCCCAACTCAACACCCTGTCATTTCTGGGGAAATGAGACTTCACAGGATCCCAGGCTTCTCCTATCAATGCCAGACAACGTAATCCTCTGCTACATATGCTACTGGAGCCATGGGTCCTTGCATTTGTACTCTGGTTGGTGGTTTAGTCTCTGGGAGGTCTAGGGCTCTGGTTGGTTGAACTGTTGTTCTTTCTATGGCATTGCACAACCCTTCAACTCCTTTAGTCCCTTCTCTAACTCCTCCATCAGGGTGCCCATGCTTAGTCTAATAGTTAGCTGCAAGCATGCAACTCTTACCACGTGCCATTCCTGAGTGATCCCTCCCTGGATAAACTGCCTTAAGAGTGAGCTTCTAGCTATCAATCCCTCCCCTGCGTAGGGTGGATGTGACATTCTAGAATGCTGTGGCATCATAGATTACTCTTTGCTTTTGTTTTTGTTTTTGTTTTGTGTTGTTTTGTTTTTTCCATGAAAAGCAGCTACCTACTACCAGCAGATATGCTATTTCCTATTCACAATATCAGAAAAAGCAACAAAAGTTTCAGCCATTTTTGCAAGAAAATGAAAAATAGCAAACACAAATATAAAGGAAAAGCATTGATGGCTCTGGTAAACAGCATGGCCACTTGGATAAAACAATAGTGAAGCTGTCCATCATTGATGGTCCATGTTACAACCAATGCAAGAGATGTCATAAAGATTATGTAAATGTGTGGACACACTGCAGGATACTTCACATAGCCTGTATTCTGTCCTTATATTCGACTCTGAGATGCTAGAATAATTGAAAATGCTGATCTTCAGGCTGGTAGATGGCACAGACAATAAGAGTTCTTGCTATGCAAGTGTAAGGACCAGAGTTGGACTCTCCAGCATCTTTATAAACAGCCATGTGTAGTTGGAGCCCTGTAACCACAGTGTTAGGAAAGAGAGGATAAAAAGAAGAGGATCATTATGGCCACCACAATAGCCATAAAAAGTGGAGTTCGAAGCTCAGTGATACCCTGTAAGAGGATAAGGCAGAGTTTACTGCCCAGACAGGAAGGCACTCCCGAGATTGCAGGGCAGGAGAGACCGCCAGTACTGCCCACTCCTGCCCACATCCCTGGCCCAAGAGGAAACTGTATAGGGCCTCTGGGAACAGGAAGATAGGGGAACTTGACGCTGCAGTCCAGATACCATCCTGATCTGAAGGGACCCGGTCAAACTGCTACCTGCACCCAAATCCCGTGGGAGGGAGAGCTAGAACTTCAGAGGGAAAGATATGCCTGGGAAGCCATAGGAAACAACTCTCTGCCCACATTTCTGACTCTAGAGAAAATGCCTAGGGCCATCTGGGCCCCCTGTGCAGAGAGTCCCAAGCAAATTCAGGACAGGCCCTTCTGGTTGTTGCCCTCACGGAGAGCTAACACCCAGCTCTGAGAAAGAACTCCAGGCTTGCGACCAGAGATAAGAACAACTTTTCTGCTCCAAGTGACATGTACCCAGGATGTACCCAGGACACGTGTCCACAGGAACACCTTAACACCAGTAGACAAGAACGACTACAAGCCAGAAAACAGAACACTCTGTTCCCATAACTGGCTGAATATAACAGGAACACAGGTACACAGCGTAAAAGACAGTCTAACCACTGTCAGATAGCAAAAAAAGTAACACCAGAGACAACATGATGGCAAGAGGCAAGTGAAGGAACCCAAGTAACAGAAACCAAGACCACATGGCATCATTGGAGCCCAATTCTACCACCAGAGCAAACACTGAATATCCTAACACATCAGAAAAGCAAGATCTGATCATGATGATTGAGAACTTCAAGAAAGACATAAAGAACTCCCTTATAGAAATTCAGGAAAACACAAACAAGCAGAAGCCTATAGACAGGAAATGAAAAAAAGCCCTGAAGCATGAAAGGAAAACACAATAAAACAGTTGAAGGAATAAAAAATGGAAATAGATGCAATAAAGAAAGCACAAAGGGAGACAACCCTGGATATAGAAAACCAAAGGAAGAGACAAGGAGTCATAGATACAAGCATCACCGATAGAATGCAAGAGATAGAAGAGAGAATCTCAGGCAAAGAAGATTCCATAGAAATCATCGACACAACTATAAAAGATAATGTAAAGTGGAAAAAGCTACTGGCCCAAAACATACAGGAAATTTAGGACACAATGAGAATTTCAAACATAAGGATAATAGGTATAGAAGAGAGTGAAGACTCCCAACTCAAAGAACCAGGAAATAGCTTCAACAAAATCATAGAAGAAAACTCCCCTAACCTAAAGAAGGAGATGGCCATAAACATACAAGAAGCCCACACAACCCCAAATAGATTGGGCCAGAAAAGAAACTCCTCCTGTCACATAATAGTCAAAACACCAAATGCACAAAACAAAGAAAGCACATTAAAAGCAGTAAGGGAAAATGGTCAAGTAACATATAAAGGCAGACCTATCAGAATTACACCAGACTTCTCACCAGAGACTATGAAAGCAAGAAGATCATGGACATATGTCATACAGACCCTAAGAGACCACAAATGCCAGCCCAGGTTACTGTGTCCAACAAAACTCTCAATTAACATAGGTGGAGAATCCCAGGTATTCCATGACAAAACTAAATTTACACAATATCTTTCTACAAATCCAACCCTACAAAGGATGATACAGGGTAAAACCCAACATAAGGAGGCAAGCTACACCCTAGAAAAGCAAGAAACTAATCATTTTGTGAGAAAACAAAGAGAAGAAAAGCACAAACATAATCTCACATCCAAACACGAATATAACAGGAAGCAACAATCACTACTCATTAATATCTTTCAACATCAGTGGACTCAATTCCCCAGGAAAAAGACACAGATTAACAAACTGTACTTTGTATAACAAACTGTATTATGTACAATGAGGAGCCAACATTTTGCTCCCTACAGGAAACACACCTCAGAGACATAGACAGACACTACTTCAGAGTAAAAGGCTAGAAAACAACTTTTCAAGCAAATGGCCTGAAGAAGCAAGCTGGAGTAGCCATTCTAATATCAAATAAAATCAATTTTCAACCAAAAGTCATCAAAAAAGATAAGGAAAGACACTTCATATTCATCAAACGAAAAATCCACCAAGATGAACTCTCAATCCTAAATATCTATACTTCAAATAGAAGCGCACCTACATGCACAACAAAAACGTTACTAAAGCTAAAGCACACATTGTACCTCACACAATAATTGTAGGGCATTTCAACATCCCACTCTCATCAATGGACAGATCATGGAAACAGAAATTAAACAGAGATATAGACAAACTAAGAGAACTCATGACCCAAATGGACTTAACAGATATTTATAGAATATTCTACCCTTAAAAAAAAAAAGAATATACCTTTTTCTCCCAACCTCATGGTAGTTACTCCATAATTGACCATATACTCGGTCATAAAACAGGCCTCAACAGAAAAAGAAAGCTAGAAATAATCCCATGTGTCCTATCAGATCACCACGGGATAAAGTTAGTCTTCAATAACACTAAAGGGGTTGCTGCTGCTGCAGAGAGCTCATAAGCAACACCCCACGAACAAACTTGAGCCTCGAGACTGCAGGTAAGACCAAGTTTTCTGCTGCAAGAGATCTGCTTGGTGAACTCAAGACACAGGCCCACAGGAACAGCTAAAGACCTGTAGATAAGAAAGAGTACAAGCCCGAAAGCATAACTCTGTCCCCATAACTGGCTGAAAAAAAAAACAGGAAAACAAGTCTAAAGCACTCCTGACACACAGGCTTATAGACAGTCTAGCCACTGTCAGAAATAGCAGAATAAAGTAACACTAGAGATAATCTGATGGAGAGAGGAAAGCGCAGGAACCCAAGCAACAGAAACCAAGACCACATGGCATCATCGGTGCCCAATTCTCCCACCAACCAAACACAGAATATCCAAACACCCAGAAAAACAGGATCTAGTTTCAAAATCATATTTGATCATGATGCTGGAGGACTTCAAGAAAGACATGAAGAACTCCCTTAGAGAAACACAGGAAAACATAAATAAACAAATAGAAGCCTACAGAGAGGAATTACAAAAATCCCTGAAAGATTTCCAGGAAAACACAATCAAACAATTGAAGGAATTAAAAATGGAAATAGAAGCAATCAAGAAAGAACACATGGAAACAACCCTGGATATAGAAAACCTAAGGAAGAGACAAGGAGCCGTAGATACAAGCATCACAAACAGAATACAAGAGATAGAAGAGAGAATCTCAGGAGCATAAGATTCCATAGAAATAATCGACACAACTGTCAAAGATAATGTAAAGCAGAAAAAGCTATTGGTCCAAAACATACAGGAAATCCAGGACTCAATGAGAAGATCAAACCTAAGGATAATAGGTATAGAAGAGAGTGAAGACTCCCAGCTCAAAGGACCAGTAAATATCTTCAACAAAATCATAGAAGAAAACTTCCCTAACCTAAAATAAAGAGATACCCATTGGCATACAAGAAGCCTACAGAACTCAAATAGATTAGACCAGAAAAGAAACACCTCCTGTCACATAATAGTCAAAACACCAAACGCACAAAATAAAGAAAGAATATTAAAAGCAGTAAGGGAAAAAGGTCAAGTAACATATAAAGGCAGACCTATCAGAATCACACCAGACTTTTCGCCAGAAACTATGAAGGCCAGAAGATCCTGGACTGATGTCATACAGACCTTAAGAGAACACAAATGCCAGCCCAAGTTACTGTATCCTGCAAAACTCTCAATTAACATAGATGGAGAAACCAAGATATTCCATGACAAAACCAAATTTACACAATATCTTTCTACAAATCCAGCGCTACAAAGGATAATAAATGGTAAAGCCCAACATAAGGAGGCAAGCTACACCCTAGAAGAAGCAAGAAACTAATCGTCTTGGCAACAAAACAAAGAGAAGAAAAGCACACAAACATAACCTCACATCCAAATATGAATATAACAGGAAGCAATAATCACTATTCCTTAATATCTCTCAACATCAATGGTCTCAACTCCCCAATAAAAAGAAATAGATTAACAAATTGGATACGCAATGAGCACCCTGTATTCTGCTGCCTACAGGAAACACACCTGAGAGACAAAGACAGACATTACCTCTGAGTGAAAGACTGGAAAACAACTTTCCAAGCAAATGGTCAGAAGAAGCAAGCTGGAGTAGCCATTCTAATATCAAATAAAATCAATTTTCAACTAAAAGTCATCAAAAAAGATAAGGAAGGACACATCATATTCATCAAGGGAAAAATCCACCAAGATGAACTCTCAATCCTAAATATCTATGCCCCAAATACAAGGGCACCTACATAGGTAAAAAAACCTTACTAATGCTCAAAACACACATTGCACCTCACACAATAGTAGTAGGAGATTTCAACACCCCAGTCTCATCAATGGACAGATCATGGAAACAGAAATTAAACAGAGACGTAGACAGACTAAGAGAAGTCATGAACCAAATGGACTTAACAGATATTTATAGAACATTCTATCCTAAAGCAAAAGGATATACATTCTTCTCAGCTCCTCATGACACTTTCTCCAAAATTGACCATATAATTGGTCAAAAAATGGGACTCAACAGGTACAGAAAGATAGAAATAATCCCATGCATGCTATCAGACCACCACGGCCTAAAGCTGGTCTTTAATAACAATAAGGGAAGAACGCCCACATGTACATGGAAGCTGAACAATGCTCTACTCAAGGATAACCTGGTCAAGGAAGAAATAAAGAAAGAAATTAAAGACTTCTTAGAATTTAATGAAAATGAAGGTACAACATACCCAAACTTATGGGACACAATGAAAGCTGTGCTAAGAGGAAAACACATAGCTCTGAGTGCCTGCAGAAAGAAACAGGAGAGAGCATATGTCAGCACCTTGACTGCACACCTAAAAGCTCTAGAACAAAAAGAAGCAAATACACCAAGGAGGAGTAGAAGACAGGAAATAATCAAACTCAGAGCATATACAGCAAACCACTTGCTAGCATTAAACTAAATGGAGAGAAACTTGAAGCAATCCCACTAAAATCAGGGACTAAACAAGGCTGCTCATTCTCTCCCTACTTATGCAATATAGTTCTTGAAGTACTAGCCAGAGCAATCAGACAACAAAAGGAAATCAAGGGGATTCAGATTGGTAAAGAAGAAGTCAAAATATCACTATTTGCAGATGATATGATAGTATATTTAAGTGATCCCAAAAGTTCCACCAGAGAACTACTAAACCTGATAAACAACTTCAGTAAAGTGGCTGGGTATAAAATTAACTCAAATAAATCAGTAGCTTTCCTCTACACAAAAGAGAAACAAGCCGAGAAAGAAATTAGGGAAACAACACCCTTCAAAATAGACCCAAACAATATAAAGTACCTCTGTGTGACTTTAACCAAGCAAGTAAAAGATCTGTACAATAAGAACTTCAAGCCTCTGAAGAAAAAAATTGAAGAAGACCTCAGAAGATGGAAAGATCTCCCATGCTCATGGATTGGCAGGATTAATATAGTAAAAATGGCCACTTTACCAAAAGCAATCTACAGATTCAGTGCAATTCCCACCAAAATACCAATCCAATTCTTCAAAGAGTTAGACAGAACAATTTGCAAATTCATCTGGAATAACAAAAAACCCAGGATAGCTAAAACTATTCTCAACAATAAAAGGACTTTAGGGGGAATCACTATCCCTGAACTCAAGCAATACTACAGAGCAATAGTGATAAAAAATGCATGGTATTGGTACAGAGACAGACAGATAGACCAATGGAACAGAATTGAAGAACCAGAAATGAACCCACACACCTATGGGCACCTGATTTTTGACAAAGGAGTCAAAACCATTCAATGGAAAAAAGATAGCATTTTCAGCAAATGGTGCTGGTTCAACTGGAGGACAACATGTAGAAGAATACAAATCGATCCATGCTTATCACCCTGTACAAAGCTTAAGTCCAAGTGGATCAAGGACCTCCACATCAAACCAGATACACTCAAAGTAATAGAAGAAAAACTAGGGAAGCATCTGGAACACATGGGCACTGGAAAAAATTTCCTGAACAAAAGACCAATGGCTTATGCTCTAAGATCAAGAATCGACAAATGGGATCTCATAAAACTGCAAAGCTTCTGTAAGGCAAAGGACACTGTGGTTAGGACAAAACGGCAACCAACAGATTGGGAAAAGATCTTTACCAATCCTACAATAGATAGAGGCCTGGTATCCAAAATATAAAAAGAACTCAAGAAGTTAGACCGCAGGGAGACAAATAACACTATTAAAAAATGGGGTTCAGAACTAAACAAAGAATTCACAGCTGAGGAATGCCGAATGGCTGAGAAACACCTAAAGAAATATTCAACATCTTTAGTCATAAGGGAAACGCAAATCAAAACAATCCTGAGATTTCGCCTCACACCAGTGAGAATGGCTAAGATCAAAAACTCAGGTGACAACAAATGCTGGCGAGGATGTGGAGAAACAGGAACATTCCTCAATGGTTAGTGGGATTGCAGACTGGTAAAACCATTCTGGAAATCAGTCTGGAGGTTCCTCAGAAAATTGGACATTGAACTTCCTGAGGATCTAGCTATACCTCTCTTGGGCATATACCCCAAAGATGCCCCAACATATAAAAAAGACATGTGCTCCACTATGTTCATAGCAGTCTTATTTATAATAGCCAGAAGCTGGAAAGAACCCAGATGCCCTTCAACAGAGGAATGGATACAGAAAATATGGTACATCTACACAATGGAATATTACTCAGCTATCAAAAACAATGCTTTTATGATATTCATAGATACATGGTTGGAACTGGAAAATATCATCCTGAGTGAGGTAACCCAATCACAGAAAAACACACATTGTATGCACTCATTGATAAGTGGATATAATGCTCAAATTACCCTAGATGCACAGAACACATGAAACTCAATACGGATGATCAAAATGTGAATGCTTTACTCCTTCTTTAAAAGGGGGAACAAGAATACCCTTGGCAGGGAATAAAGAGGCAAAGATTAAAACAGAGACAGAAGGAACACCTATTCAGAGCCTGCCCCACATGTGGCCCATACATATACAGCCACCCAATTAGACAAGATGGATGAAGCAAAGAAGTGCAGGCCGACAGGAGCTGGATGTAGATCTCTCCTGAGAGATACAGCCAGAATACAGCAAATACAGAGGTGAATGCCAGCAGCAAACCACTGAACTGAGAAAAGGACCCCCGTTGAAGGAATCAGAGAAAGAACTGGAAGAACTTGAAGGGGCTTGTGACCCCTTTTGAACAACAATGCCAAGCAACCAGAGCTTCCAGGGACTAAGCCACTACCTAAAGACTATACATGGACTGACCCTCGACTCTGACCTCATAGGTAGCAATGAATATCCTAATAAGATCACCAGTGGAAGGGGAAGCCCTTGGTCCTGCCAAGACTGAACCCCCAGTGAACGTGATTTTTGGGGGAAGGGTGGCAATGGGGGGAGGGTGGGGAGGGCAAAACCCATAAAGAAGGGGAGGGGGAGGGATTAGGGGGATGTTTGCCAGGAAACCGGGATGGGAATAACACTCGAAATGTATATAAGAAATCCTCAAGTTAATAAAAAAAAATGTAAATAAGAAGTACTCAAGTTAATAAAAAAAAGAAAGAAAAAAAAGAAAAAAATTAACAATAATGAAAGAATGCCCACATATGCATGGAAGTTGAATAATGCCCTACTCAATGATAACCTGGTCAAGGAAGAAATAAAGAAAGAAATTAAAGACTTCTTAGAATTTAATAAAAATGAAGGTAAAACATACCCAAACTTATGGGACACAATGAAACTTGTGCTAAGAGGAAAACTCATAGCTCTGAATGCCTACAGAAGAAAACAGGAGAGAGCATATATCAGAAGCTTGACAGCGCACCTAAAAAGTTCTAGAATAAAAATAATTAAACAAACCCAGGAGGTGTAGAAGGCAGGAAATAATCATACTCAGTGCTGAAATCAACCAAGTAGAAACAAAAAGGACTAAACAAAGAATCAACAGACCAAAAGCTGTTTCTTTGAGAAAATCAACAAGATAGATAAACCCTTAGCCAGACTAATCAGAGGACACAGAGAGTGTGTCCAAATTAACAAAATGAGAAAGGAAAATTAACAAAATGAGAAAGAAAGCCATAACAGCAGAGCAAGAAGAAATTCAAAAAATCATCAGATCTTACTACTAAAGCCTATATTCAACAAAATTTAAAAATCTGGAGTAAATGGAAAATTTCATAGACATATACCAGGTACCAATGTTAAATCAGTAACAAATCGTTTAAACAACACATAACTTGTAGAAATAGAAGCAGTCATTAAAAGTCTCCCAACTAAAAGAGCCCAGATCCAGATAGATTCAGTGTAGAATGCTATCAGACCTTCATAGAAGATCTCATACCAATACTATCCAAATTATTCCATGAAATTGAAACAGCTGGAGCGCTATTGTATTCCTTCTATGAAGCCACAATTACTTTTATACCTAACCCACACAAAGACCCAACAAAGAAAGAGTACGTCAGATCAATTTCCCTTGTGAATATCGACGGAAAGATACTCAATAAAATTCTTGCAAACCAAATTTAAGAGTAGATCAAAACAATCATCCATCATGATCAAGTAGGCTTCATTTCAGGGGTGCAGGGATGGTTTGATATTCGAAAAAACATCAACATAATCCACTATATAAACAAACTGAAAGATAAAAACCACATGATCATTTCATTAGATGCTCAGAAAGCATTTGACAAATTTAACACCCCTTCATGATAAAAGTCCTGGAAAGAACAGGAATTCAAGACCTGTAACTAAACATAGTATAAGCCATATACAGCAAACCAGTAGCTAATATTAAACTAAATGGAGAGAGACGTGAAGCAATACGACTAAAATCAGGGAATAGATAATGCTGCCCACTCTCTTTCTGCTTATTCAATATAGTTCTCAAAGTCCTAGCCAGAGCAATCAAACAACAAAAGAAGATCAACGGGATACAGACTTCAAAGGAAGAATTCAAAATATCACTATTTGTAGACGATATGATTGTATACTTAAGTGATCCCAAAAATTGCACCAGAGAACTACTAAACCTGATAAATACATTAAGCAAAGTGGCTGGGTAGAAAATTAACTCAAACAAATAAGTAATAAATAAAAAGCCTTCCAGGGAATCACTATGCCTGAACTCAAGCAATATTACAGAGCAATAGTGAAAAAAAACTGTATGGTATTGGTACAGATACAGACAGATAGATCAGTGGAATAGAATTGAAGACCCAGAAATGAACCCACACACCTATGGTCACTTGATTTTTGACAAAGAATCCAAAACCATCCAATGGAAAAAAGATAGCATTTTCAGCAAATGGTGCTTGTTCAACTGGAGCTCAGCATGTAGAAGAATGCAGATCAATCCATGATCAATCCAACAAAGCTTAAGTCCAAGTGGATCAAGGACCTCCACATCAAACCAGATACACTCAAACTAATAGAAGAAAAAGTTGGTCAGAATCTGGAACACATGGGCACTGGAGAAAATTTCCTGAACAAAACACTGATGGCTTATGCTCTAAGATCAAGAATCAACAAATAGGATCTCATAAAACTGCAAAGCCTCTATAAGACAAAGGACACTATTGTTAGGACAAAACGGCAAACAACAGATTGAGAAAAGATCTTTACAATTCCTACAGCTGATAGAGGCCTTATATCCAAAATATACAAAGAACTCACGAAGTTAGACTGCAGGGAGACTAATAACCCTATTAAAAAATGGGATTCAGAACTAAACAAAGAATTGACAGTTGAGGAATGCCAAATGGCTGAGAAACACCAAAAGAAATGTTCAATATCTTTAGTCATAAGGGAAGTACAAGTCAAAACAACCCTGAGATTCTACCTCATACCAGTCAGAATGGCTAAGATCAAAAACACAGGTGACAGTAAATGCTGGTTAGGATGTGGAGAAAGAGAAATAATCCTTCATTGTTGGTGGGATTGCAGACTGGTACAACCATTCTGGAAATCATTCTGTAAGTTGGACATTGAACTACCTGAGGACCCAGCTATACCTCTCTTGGGCATATACCCAAAAGATGCTCCAACCTGTAACAAAAACACATGCTCTACTATGTTCATAGCAGCCAGACACATGCTCCACTATGCTATAATAACTAGAAGCTGGGAAGAATCCAGATGCCCTTCAACAGAGGAATAGATACAGAAAATGTGGTATATCGACACAATGGAATACTACTCAGCTATGAAAAACGACTTTATGAAATTCATTGGCAAATGGATGGAACTGAAAAAGATCATCCTGAGTGAGGTAACCCAATCACAGAAAAACACACATGGTATGCAATCATTGATAAGTGGATATTAGTCCACATGCTCGAATTACCCTAGATCCACAGAACACACGAAACTCAAGGAGGATGACCAAAATTCGAATGCTTCACTCCTTCTTTAAAAGGAGAACAAGAATACCTTTGTGAGCAAATAGGGAGGCACAGTTTAGAATAGAGGCTGAAGGAACACCCATTCAGAACCTGTCCCATACATATGTATGTGGCCCATACATATACTGCCACCAAACTAGACAAGTTAGATGAAGCAAAGAATTGCAGGCTGACAGGCACCGGATGTAGATCTCTCCTGAGAGACACAGCCAAATTATGACAAATATATAGGCGAATACCAGTGGCAAACCACTGAACTGAGAATGGGACCCCCATTGAAGGAATCAGAGAAAGGACTGAAAGAGCTTGAAGGGTCTTGAGACCCCTTATGAACAACAATGCCAACCAATTAGAGCTTCCAGGGACTAAGCCACTCCCTAAACACCATACATGGACTGACCCTAGGCTCCAACTGCATAGGTAGCAATGAATATCCTAGTAAGAGCACCAGTGGAAGGGGAAGCCCTTGATCCTGCCAAGGCTGAACCCACATTGAACGTGATTATTGGGGGGGAGGGCAGTAATGGGTGGAGGATGGGGAGGGGAACATCCATAGAGAAGGTGGAGCCAGAGGGGTTAGGGGATATTGGCCTGGGAACAGGGAAATGGAATAACAATTGAAATGTTAATAAGAAATATCCAACTTAATAAAGATAGAAGAAAAAAAAGAGGATAAGGCAGAGAATGATCGAGGATAATACCAGACATTCCCCTCTGAACTTTGCCTGAGCATGCATGAACAAAGTCAACTCTGCACACATACACACCAACACACACACACACACACACACACACACACACACACACACACACACACACACACCACCTGTGCACACAGATGTACCACATAAATATAAAGAAGTAACCAAACAAACTAATGAATACTTGTATATCTCTACAGATGCACAAGCACACATGATGTGAACCTGTGGTTAAAAGGTTAGTCCCAGGTCCTTCAGCGAAGGTTAGATCCATCATCTACAGGTCTATCTATATGATTTGTTAGCATGGTGGTACTTAAGTACAGTTTGAGATTCAACACTAATGATTTTCTTCCTGGTTTCGAGCTATTCACAGATCTGAAGATGGCTGTGAGATGAAGTCTGGAAGAAATCAATTCTTTCTAAGGCTGCAGTGATGGAGAGGCTTGTTGAATTTTAGCCTTGCAAAAATGAGGAAACGTGTGATATTAGCTGTTATAATGCTAACACTTGGAAAACAGAACATGATGGAACTCTGGTTTACTGGCTAATTAGTCTAGCTGACTTGGTAAGTTCTGGTAGATTGTCAAGCTGTGTGACTTATGAGAAAAAGTCAGGTGTGACTCCCATCCACTGGCACACACACTCCAGAACAACTCATGAGATCTCCTAAACCCTGAGTTCTCATTTGCATTTAATGGTGAGCATGGATTTTGTATGGTGAAGAAATGTACAAAGGTGGAGCATGATCGGACTAATTCATGAGACGAAATGTTGGCCAGGAATCAGCTTTGTAAGACTGTAGCCGCACTCAAAACAATAATCCATACATAGATAACCATTAACCCTGAGGCAGCTCAATAAGACAAGAGAGCTTATTAGTTCGTCCAGCATTAGTTTTGTCACTTGAGGTAGCTTTCCCAGAACAAAACTCAAAATCATGGTTGATTCTCAACCTCCTGCAAAGCAGTCTGTACTGTGACTATCAGTCTTGCCATAAATGTAACTAGTGTGCTGGGTGGATTACTAGGTTCAACTTTCCTGAATTCTTGGAAAGGTAATCAGTATCAGTGCTGCTGAACTCTTAAATCATACTAAATGTTGGGTTTTGTTAAATAAACCATTTGCTGCAAATATATGTTTCATTCTATAGGGTTTTATTTGTTGTTGTTTCTTTTCTTTTTCTTTTTTTAATAGGTAGATGTGTGTGTGTGTGTGCGCGCGCGCGCACGCGCGCACACGCATGTGCGCACACGCATGTGCGTCCACTTATATTAGTGAATGCCAGAAGAGCGGGTGGGATCTTGGGGAATTGGAGTTACAGTTTGTGTATGCTACTGTGGAGGTCCTAGTGGTTGAAATTTTAGCCTCTGGGAGGACAAGTGCTTTTAACTACTGAGCCATAGCTAAACATTTCTGGGTGTTTAGGGGGACAAAAATATAAATTGTGGCGTTTGTGTGCATGTATAGAGGCCCTTGTTTGAGGTAAGGAGGCATTGTTCACTGACCTCTACCTTATATATTTAGACACGGTATGTGAACTGGACCAAAAGCATGTAGACCTTTTTCACTGTGATTAGTCTCACTAACAAGTTCACTGAATGCCCTGTATTTGTCTTCATACAAAGGCAACTATGCATAGCCAGACTTTTAACTGGGCTTTAGTGATCTATGCTGTAGTCTTCTTTCTTGCATGCGATACACTTTATTCACTGAGCCATTCATGCATTCTACATGACCTTTGTTTGGACAAAAACTGTGCTTCATACAAGTATTTATTCACATGTTTCACTCTGTTTGAATATGTGGAATCAGCAGGAGTACTATCTTATTTTTAGATATTTTCTTCCTAGGTTTTCACTTCAGATAGTTCTACTTAGATTTCTGTGTGAAAATTAGTTTCTTTACTTAAATTTCCTTTCAGTTGTCAAAACATGGACAAGTACAGCCCATTAAAGTTCCTGCTCAATCCCAACCCCTCCTCTTCAGAGAAAAAATATAATATCGATGTTTGTTCCATAAACATCAAGAATATAAAGCAAAATGGCTCAGAGTCTTTCAAGACATCACTGAGATACTGAGATATCCGGCCATTTTTTTTTGCAAGCCTTTTCTCCTCCTCCTCCCCTTCTTCCTCTCTCTCTCTCTCTCTCTCTCTCTCTCTCTCTCTCTCTCTCTCTCTCTCTCTCTCAATTGTTCTTCTGAATTTAAGGGGAGAAAACCTTGTGGGTAAAAAAAATGCTCTTCTGATACATCCATGCTCTCAGTTGAAAGAAAGATCCTACGTACATCATGACTGCAATGAACAGTGCATAGAATGTGATTCAGCATTACATTCCCTGTGTACTATAAAAACAAACACATGTAAAATAGAATGACTATAATGTTTAGTATACTGATTTCAGGCCATTAGTTTAGTCTCAATAAATTAAGGAAGAGTTAAATAGCGTAAGGCTCCAAAGTTATAATTAAAAGAAAAATGAACAATCCTTTTTAGTTCATATGTATGCATTTGTGGTATGCATATTTGGTTAATAAATCCTTATATGTATGTGATTTCACATTTGAGATTTGGTGTATATAGGTGACTGTGGAGATCAGAGGTTGATAACTAGCCTCATCTTCAATCCAACTTCAAACATTACCTCATTGAAGAGGCACAATCTCTTTATGAAACTATTTGTTTAACCAACCTTTTTTGTGCATTCTTTCTAAGTCACCTAAATGCTAATATTATATGAAGGCCAGCATGCCCTCCAGGTTTTATGTGGAGATCCAAATGTTCATTCTTGGATATATCCTGTTGTTCATGCACTAAGTGCATTCTCCACTGAGCCAGCTCCAAAAGTGAAAAGTCATAATGGATAAAACAGCCAAGATACCCAAGCTGATGGACTCCTTCTCATTGCTTTGACTTGGCAAGAAACATGCAATGAATGGACATTCATTTAGCTCACAGTTTAAGAGGATACAATCCACTGCAGTGGGTAATGCAGGTAGGTTGCAAGCTTCATTGCTGCAGGAATGTGTTGTAGTTGCTCACATTTTTGTAGGCCAGGATGCAGGAAAACTGGGACTCGGAAGGTAACTATCCTTTTTTTTCCCACAGCTATCCATTTCTTCCACTGACTTTGCCTTCTAAAAGTTCCACAATATCCACAAACTGCTACTAAATAGGTATCAAATGTTCAAACACATGAGCTTCTGGATATTTTCTTTTTAAGTCATGAAGATTTTCAAGTCCATTCATCTGTATATCAGCCCTCCATAGAGGAAATTCCGAAACCTAAATCAAGAGTATATATATATATATTTGTAGAGTTAAGGAATCTTGAAGCTGAAAACCACAGAGCCAAAGATGAGCAAGGAGAATAGTAACATCTAAAAATCAAGTTAATATACCAGTACAGTGAAAGGCTGGGTATTGACATGTGTGATGCTATGTGATGATGATAAAATTATAATGTGTCTTCACACTGTCCCAGTTCATTCTAATTTTTCTCTATTTTGAAATAGCTACTCTCATTATAAAATTTAATATTTAAGCAAGGGAATAAAATAATTTAATGAAATCTAAGCTCATTAGGTACTACTGTCTGACTCTTAAACTGATGACAGTCTGTTCCCCAAGTGGACTGAACATTGTTTTGTGCAAAGAATCCATAATAGCTGTCATTGTTGTTTGTCTGGATATCATTGCTTTAGAAAAGGATGCACAGTTAAAGAAATTGCTCTGTGGTTAAGAGCATCTTTTAGAGGACCCAACTTTGTTTTTATCTCAGGTTTGGAAGCTCACAAGTGTCTGCAACTACAGCTGCATAGGATCTGATGGCTTTGGCCTCATTAGATGCCTATAATGTTCAAAGAAGTACAAAACATACATATATGCACATAATTAAAAAATTTAAACCTACACAAATTTTACACACAATATTTTTGAGCCAGTGGAGAGGAAAAATAATAAATGCCCCATTTAGTGAATAATCAATCCAACAATTCATTTTTTTCTAAACTCTGATCAGTAATGGATATCATATTAGTTGCTATCTACTGGAAAGCAATGCTTTTCTGATGAAACACACTAATCTATGGATATAGAGGTGAGGAATTCAGAAGGTAGTTAGAATGCTAATATGACCAGATAATAGTAGTGGGTTTGTTCTCTCGGGGCCTATGATCTCCATGGCCAAGTGTTACTGGACAAGTAACAGTATCAGGAAAAGGTTCTGTTGTGTGGAATGAGCCTGAAATATAATACAAGGAATCAGTTAGTTAGCATCATAACAATCATGCCATTATAAGAGGCGGAGGGAAGATGATAAGATCCAGAATATGTTCTTATCAACTCACAGCAGCAGTAAGTTTAGAGATATACATGATTGAGTAAAAGTCTCACACAGGAGGGAGAAGGCTGAGGCAGAGATGCACTGGATGATTGTTGTTCTTGTGGTAGACAAAGACAGATTTTTTTTTTATTTTTGTGGAACTAGCCTGGCATGGTTGTTCTTGCTCCAGTGCATGGCCCCACACCCATGTACGTAATGTCAGCACTGATTAGAGTCTTCTCAATACAGAAATTGAGATAAAGTCAGGAGGAAGCCATAGCAAATAGGGGCCTGAATGGAGTTGGAAGGGAAGTTAGGTACTGATTGAATTAAAATCATCATAGAAATAGGAAGTTATCAAAGAATGTATACACAAAGAAGGTTTATCCAGAACTTCATTGATGGTTGATTAAAATTCCAAGCCAGCATCACAATGTGGTAAGCTCTTACTACCATGTTACTAGTTGAGAAAATTTAATTGATAGAAAATAGGAATCTACATACTTTGGGGGAAGGTATACTTTAAGTATTTAATTTCAGAATCAAACAGTAGCCCTGTCTCTTTTAACAAATACCCTATTGTGACTTGGTCTGTGAATAAATAGTTAAGAAATAATGTCAATGACATGATAACACTTCTCAGAAGTGTTTAGGTAACAATCTCAATGACAGATAGCTCACCTTGAATGAGAGTTTGTCTCAAACTCATACATTTTGTTCCCCACACACTTCTCTTTCTCCTGAATAGGAATCAGAGACTTCAATTCTGCAGATTTGTGCTGAGGACTACCAATTACATCTTCAAGAAGCTACACAAACATACTTTACCCACATGTGTTCTGATACCCTTCTTCAGAGTTCCTAACAGAGCCCCCATGTTATTGTATTCTTGTCTGGCCATGGCCTTAATAATTCTTCTAATAAACCTGTTATTCCACTACTACTTTATTTTAGGGTCCTCTTGAGGCCCTCCAATCTATAATTCGACATTGAATAAAGATTCTTGCCCTATATAAAATCCAGGTAGACCAATATGAGACAAGAACTTCACATCTAATGGTCTTTGTATCCTTACAGTATTTATACTTGAAAGTATAGACTTTGCAATGTAAAGACTTTGAAGAAGGTCAAGGCAAGTCCTAGGTCACATAGAAATTGTTTTTGCTTTGTTTCGTGCTATTTGGACATTCAGTGGGACATAATATACAGTTGTTTTAGAAAAAAGAACTTGTGTTCTTAGCAAGACAGCCCATATACTTTCACAAATGCATGCATCCAGATCAGGAGACAGAACAATGCATTATCCACATTCCTGCTTATTTCCTTATTTGCACTCACATTCACAATAACTACGTTTACCTTAAAATAGCATAGACAGGTTTAACAATACTTTAAAATTTATAACAGATTAGATCATGGAAATTGTAAGTCTTTTATGCATATTTCCTTTTAATGTTGGAAGATTTTTCAACTAAATTTTTTGAAGCATATGATACATATCTTAGCTGCTTAAATGGGCTACATAATATCATCCCAATTTAATATTAATGGAGCACTGTAGAAGAAAGTGGAAAGTGGCCTTCATGACCAAGCCTCTCAAGGAGCACAAATTCCTAAAATAAAATTTAATTTCTAATCTACATTTTTAATTTGTTCCTCTTAAATTTTTTCATATATTTTTCTTATATTCTTTCATTTCTCTTATTTCTAGATCCTCCCAATCTCTCTATTATTTCGCTCTCTCTCTCTCTCTCTCTCTCTCTCTCTCTCTCTCTCTCTCTCTCTCTCTCTCTCTCTCTCCCCCCAACCCTCTCTATGTGTGTGTCTGTGTGTGTATGTGTCTGTATGTCTGTCTCTGTCTGTCTGTCTTATAGAAAAAGGAACAAAAATAAAAATTGAACTTGAGAAACTGAAAAAGAAGGAAACTCAGATGACAAAAGAATTCTAAATAATAAATTAAAAAGCACAACACACACACACACACACACACACACACACACACACACACACACACACACGAAATCTGCCCCGAATGTGGTTGATATTCTCAGAATCACACTACTGGAAAAAATGGATTTCCCTTTCCAAGAAAGCTTCAATTCTTAATAGATTCTTTGTTAAAGCTGAGACCTGATGTCTACTTTTCCTTCTCAGTGCTGGGTTTTTTTTCTGTTTTGAATCTGTTCGGGTATTACACATACTATAAGAGTCTCTGTGAGAAAGGCATTGATGATACCATTATCCTTTAGTAACATTCAGAGTATCTTCCAGCATCATGAATGCTAGTCAGGAGATGATACTAGGCTGACACCAGTTGGAGTTTTCTGACACATAAGTAAGGTGATGACAGATGTATCAATCTTGGTGTGTCTCAAAGACACAGTTTCTTTGGAATCAACCACTAACTCTGTCTCTTACAATCCTACTGCCTACCATGGAAATTGGTTTTAAGAAACAATAGTTGTGCCAGCAACCTAAAGGGTTTTGGGGATAACATTCTCAACAGAGGATCCTTTTAATCCACCAACCAAAGGATGCTTTGATTTTACTCAAAAAGCCAGGTAGATGTAGTATTATTTAACTTCCTCATTGAACGGAACAAAATGTCTGACCCAAACAACTAATGAAATATTTGACTCACAGGAAAAAAGGATGTCCATCAGAATAGGGGATTCGTGGCACCAAAGCTGCTCATGGCAGTGTCCTGAGTCAGAAAGCAGACAAAGATTTGCTCAGTTTACATTCTTCTTAATATAGAAAGCATATGAGTGATGGCCTCACATTTAGAATGAGTCTTCACAAACCATTAACCTTGTCTAGAAAGTTCCTTATATACATGTCCAGAGATGTGTTTCTACCAAGTTGCCAATGAAGACTGAGCACTTATTGTATAACACTTATTTTTGGTCATAAAAGAAGCTCTCTTAGACTCACCACTATATTCATGGCTACTACAGCAGGATAATCCAGTGGCAGCTACATCCATGATAATGGCAATGAAGTTACTGACACTTTTTTCAGATATGGAGGATTAGAAAGTTAGGAGACCCTCACCTAGGATTTCTTCTCTTGTTCCTTTGTCTTCCTTAAGCTGTGAGTGAAGGTGAGAGGTGCTAAAGTATATGCAAATACTAAGATGAATTAAAAGCAAGACTCCACCATGTAGTTTCTTTAAGTTTCTATCTAAGGTGGATTGTACCTTTTTGGTGATACCACAAATTAGGTGGGGGGACATTGTGGTGATGCAACTGTTTAAGGATCATTCATGCTTCTGTGAATAGTCTTTTACCTGAGCTATGTAAGCATATGTAAGACCAGTAAGTCATAGGTCTGTCAAGATGTACTTTGGTGTAATTTTACTTGTTTCTTGGTGCTCATCTCTAGTGATAATGTGTTTGTATCATCTCAGAACAACATAATGCAGTATCATTAAGATACAACGTATGTGATACCATAATAGATACCTGACAAAAAACTTAACATACATTCTAAATACTGCATTCTCCAGAAGTAACAACTTGCAAAACATAGATCATGGCAATCACGGTATTGGTTTTATAATCTTAACCTTCTATTGTACCCATACCCTTGTGAACTTATTGTTTATTGTTCATACTGATTAATAGGAAAGCAGTGGATAAAATGAGTTTGGACAACTTAGGACTCTACTCACTGGGGAGAAAATAAGAGAAATTAAAGCAGGGAGCTATGGTAAACATGTAACATTTCATACACACATCTTGGGACATGGACATCCAGGAAACAGTATGGCTGGATATCAATATACTTACAACACTGATACTTAGCAGAAAAATATCTCACAATCAGTATACCTGCAGGCATGTGGAGAAAGACAGCCCACTCAGGGGAAATAAGTTCCAATAGCCCATTCTATTCCTTTACATGAGGTCATTGATTTATTACCTTTGTTCCACCCTGCCAGGACAAAAAGCTTCAGTGTTCAGCATGAAATGATAGGCCAGACTCCACTAAGTATATTTGTAAGACAAGGGCAGCCACCAAAATTAAACTTTGAGTACAGAGATGGGCTGCTATTTAATGCTTGGGAGAGGTTCATTATCTAATAAAAAATATTTCAGCAATGAAACTAGCACTGCAGTTTTCAGTACCTTTGATGGTGTGCTAATTTATCTCCCACATTGCAAGAATTTAGAGTTTCATTCTCAATTTATTGGAAAGCCTGACAAATGTCAGTGGTCTTTGTTCCTGGACATCCAGGCTTACTTAGTTATTGCTAGGAGAGCTAGGAATCAGGACCTTCAGAGGGAAATTACATGTGCTACTGTTTTAAGTTTTATTGCTTTGCTTTCATTTCAATGATCTATATGAATGTCCAATTTGATGGTTTGATCAATTTCATCTTTTTAGAGTTCCCTCCTGAAAGTGGAATGTAAACACAAGCATGCAAACAAAATTGATTTATTACCATGAGGAGCCACTTTCTTTCCTTTTACTTTTTTTCTGTATATTTTATGTACAATAAATGTCTCTAATCTTCAGAAATTTTGTATGTCTCTGTATGTATGTATGTGTTTGCCTGCTTGTATACAAGTACATACATGCCGCAGTAGACATAAGAAGTCAGAAGACATCCTCAGTTACGGGTCGTTAGCTTTCATATTCTTTGAGACAGAATATTTCCTTCTGCAGTACACCTACTTGTCAAGCAGATCTGTGTTCTTTGAGGGATTCTTGTGTTCAACTCCCATTTCAACACAGTTGCATTGGGACTGCACACCTATGCTCCCAATACTGTAAGAGGTTTTATTGAGTTTTGAGAATCTGAACTCAGAACCCCATGCTTGCACAACAAACACATTACCAACTGATCCATATTTCTGGGTATGCATCTTTCAAAGTATCCCCCCTGCCGTGGATCTTTAAAGTACATTTTTGAGGATAAACATTTATCAAAACTAACATCAAGGGAATGTCTATGATCCATTTTCATTTCCATCTGTAAACTTTAGAAAGTTTTCTCTAATTTACTTTGATCCACACCTTGAAATAGGGTGGTTGTCTAGTTGAATTCCCTTTCTTACCTCTTAAGTGTGCATTAGTGAACTACAAGACGAGAGATTATAGCGAGCACTGACAAAGATGGATTACTAGCACATGTTTGTTAGAAGGGACTATCACTTGAAGATATACTAATGTTTGTTGAGGCTATTAAATTTTTTCACAAGGAAAGTTGGTATACCAGTAGCCTATTTCTCCCACACAGACTCTGAGCTCTTTGTGGTGCTATGTCAGTAGAAATGAGCTTTGTTATGAGTGTCTTCACAGCAGATGAGGTTGACAGTAACTGTTCATTTGTTTAATGGGCTGCTAAGAACATAGTTCTGGAGGAGAGTGATACATTCTTTGTGGGAGGAAAGGGAGGGATTATTCTTCAAATGAGACTTACAAAAGAGTGTTCTTCAAAAGAATTGTGGTAGGCAGAGAAAGGAAGCTTCAAACCAAAGTAAAGACTCTGAGGGAAACAGGATAGGATGCCTTCAGTGATACAAATATAGAAATGGCTGTATTTAAGATCAATGTCTAACTGGTTGTGTAAAAGCTAAAAAGACGGAAGTCATGGAAAAGTAAGAATAAGTGAAGGGAAGACTTTGAGATTGCTCCAGAAACACTGGAGAGCTGTTGAAAGGAGTGGCAGCAACATTCTTGAATTTTTTGAAACACCACTTGTTTAGAATTTATAATGTATACACAAACAGGTTGGAAAACTCACTCAACTCTGTGGTGATAATTTGATTCAAGATTAGTATACCTAGAACAAAGATGACTAAAGTAGGAGTTAGTTGAGAGCTGGAGATACAGCTCTGTCAACAAGGTATTTTCAGGTATATCGAGAACTTGGGTCTAACCTAGAACCTGTATAGAACTGCAGGGTGTTGTAGAACATTCAGCTAATCCCTGAACTGAGATGGCAGAGACATGCATGCATATGTACCCACAAACACATGTATGTGTACACACATACAGAGAGAGAGAGACAGAGAGAGAGACAGAGAGAGAGAGAGAGAGAGAGAGAGAGAGAGAGAGAGAGAGAGAGAGAGAGAGACAGAGACAGAGAGAGAGAGATTCATTTGCTGGGAGTTTACTAATTAAACTGTCTGACTAGTAAGAGCTACAGGATCTGTCTATCTTTTCATAGTTATAGGATTTGCCCAGCATATTTTCTCTTGTGTTGGTGACAAGTATTTTATGTACTGAGATGTTCAGCTCTTATTTCATTTGATTCTATGAAATATCCTTCATTACTATTTGGTGTTTTCTTGTAATGCTTTCCACTATGGAACAGAGCTGGCATTTCCGATGAATATTATTCAAAAGCAGAAAGCTGAATTCTCCAATTAGTAGGTACAGAAGAGAGCTTAGAAGCATCTTTCAGATCTTTCATATTCCAACAGCTCAAGACAATGGACTGACCACTTTAGAGACCACAAATAGAATTTGTCAATCCCAGATGCTCCCAGAATGATGTGACATGATATTTGATATTTTAAGATACTAACATTGGGTAAACATCTCAAACATAGTTCTACTACCATTTCCAAAGCACCCATGTCCCCATTGAGAAGTTTTATCCTACTTTGACTCCTAATCATCAGTGTTTAGATTTAGCGCCTAAGCTTTGCCTAGATGTGTTACAGTTTTACTTGCTGAGCTGAATAAAACATAACAAAACCAACCAACCAACCAAACAAACAAACAAAAAACACATCTCATTGCATTTTCTCGTTCTCATTTCATAAAAGACTTCAAATTATTTGGTTTCAAATACATTCCTCCATATGTGATTATTCTTCCTGAAAATTCCTTTAGATGTTAGATACCCTGTTTGGAAATTATACCTTTTTGGTTCCTGTACTGCTTGCTGACTGCACCACCCTACCCCTATTCAGCCCTGTTTAATTCTCTGGGCAATTTCTCAGAGTCTGTTTGCCAACTTCCTAGACTTAAAATTTTCTTCAATAAAACTGCCAAGAATTCTTTATTATTTCTGATTTTCTTTAACAAAACATGATTTTATTTCAGAGATTTATGTATTATAGCTCTATAAAGATGTTATAAACTATATTTACATGTCAATGTAGACATTTTACATGTTTCTGTGTATGTATATACATATAATTGCACTACATGAAAGTTTCAAGTAGATATTGTCCTCCATTTCTACCCAAATTCTCTGTTTTTAGAAGAGGTCTCTCTGAACCTAGTATTCATCAAAAAGCGAAACTAGCTGGTCAATGATATCCAAAAATCCACTTATCTCTGACTTCCAGCATTATGGTTACATTTATATGCATGGACTAGTGTAGGGCTCTGTTTTTTTTTTTTTTTTTTTTTGTTTGTGCAGCAAGTACCTTCATGAGTGATCTTCCATGTCCCCTGAAGTCACTATGTTTTTTGTTGGTTTTATGCAACTTATTATATTCCTATGTTTCTAAATATCTTTGTGTCAGAAGCTTTCGAAGAAAGCATAGAGATACACAAGTGATGTTCTGGAGATGACACATACAATTACATAGTCTTAAATGGATAACCATAAATTGCAAGGATTTAGACTGTTCACCTCAGAATTGACTCATGTTGTTATGCCATTCCCATCATCATTAAATTAAAATAACAATCCCTGGAGATTAACCCACCCTCCTGGGCAGACTTTCTGAAGATCAATGAAGATGCACTGTCTCATAGTGTTACTATGTAGACAAATTCTCTTTCTTAAATTTCGATAATGATTCTGTAGCATTCCTAAACTTATACTAGTAATTATTTATCCCTTAATTAAAAATGGCTGTAATTAGGACTCTGCAAGCCTTCATGTGTCATAAGCACATTATACTGAGATAGAAAGCAATCATGTAAAAGATTTACAATTAGGGAAAACATTTTATTAGGCAGGAAAACTCTTATTTGATAGCTAATTGTCATTAACTGGAAATGTAGGCTCAGGGATCGAAGATAAAAGATTGGCTGGATACATATATGCAAACCTTTAATAGTATTGAGACATTAGGCAGATAATTTCCCTCTTGGCATACTGTTTTAACTTAGACCTAAGATTTATAGTTTTAAAGATTCAATGAACCTATGGAGCCAGTGTCAGTTGATGAATATTTAGTTAGGTAACTAGTCTTACTAGAAACACATATAACCATCTTTGTAGTAATTCCTTATTCAATCTATGATTTGTATTTATGTTTGAACTTGTTGTGAACTTTTTAAAAAGAAGCTTGGAATACCAAGAGATCTATTCTCGTAAAAATACATAAACTACATAAACTAAAATGATCACATTAAGTAGCCAAAAGAACAAAAGGAGATGCAAAGCAGAAGCAAAATAGAAGGAGTAGAGCCAGCAGAATATAGAAGAATATAATAGCGCTCAGGAGAAAGAAAGGATAGAGAGAGAAATATAACAGATCTAAGGAACTGAAGAGTTGAGGAGATACAGACAAGGCAGAGTAGAAAACAGAGTATGGAGAAGAAAGAGTTGCAGAGAAAGCAGAAAGGAGACTTTTTCTTCCCATTGACAAGGAGAAGACTTTTTTCTAATAGACCTTCAAATACAAACACACACACACACACACACACACACACACACACACACACACACACAAACACACACACATGCATTGTTTCTCTAAGTATGGAAGTTGATGAGATAGATTTTTGGACCCAAACAAAAATGATAATGTGTATATGAATATGTATATGAAAGTGTTTCTATGCACATTTGCTCATGTATAAGACTTTTCATTCTGTAGGTATGACTTACTTCTCTTGATTCAGTAATTATTAATTGCTCCAAGCCTCCCTCTTACCTAGTCAATGTGAGGTGAGGCTTCTGGGCAATAGGGAAAGGAGCCATAACAATTAACCCTTTAATTCATGCCCCACCCACACGCACTGTTTTACAATTGAGTGTGAATTGTCAGATGCCTGCAGCTTCTCGCTTCAGAGTAACTTAGAGGCAAGACAGGTAAATATAATTTTGTGATAAACAACATTTACTCTTGAAAAAATAAATTTTGCCCACCACAACACACACCAATGCTTTTCCCAATCTGCTGCCTTCCAGAGAGGACTCAGCTTGGGCAGACTCCAAGCATCTTGGCTTGTTTGTTTGATTATCTTGGAAGGTTTATGGACCCAAGGTTTTTTTTATTTCTTGTTCATCTTGATAATTGCGATACTATAAATCAAATGGAAATTTCCAATTGTGGGCTGAGCTTATTAGTTAGTAGGTACCATTGACTGGTGATCACATGGGAGATTGATTTTTAATGATGGTATTTTTATGGACATAGACATCATGTATATTTTCCATACAGTTGTTCATTCTTCTGTGGAAATCATTCTCTTTTTCCGTATTGTAGAAGGAAATCCCATAAAAACCAGGATGGAATCCCAGAACATGGTGTGCACGGTATGTTTCTTGAATATTTAGTGCTGCATTTACAGTGAAACTTCACCACTGGCTAATCTACTGTTTAGTTTCTACACACCAAAAGGTAATTACTGAAGGCTTTCAGGGAACTCCACTGCTTCATAAGGGGTGTACACACAGCACTATGCATGTAAAAGCCAGGTTGCTAAGTTCACTGAGCAAAGGGATGTGCATAGTTTAATCTAAGCACATCCTAGGCTTCCTTGTCACACTACAATGATTATGATGGGGCTGCACTGCTCACCCTAGAGCCTGAATTTGAACATGGAATGTGGGACAATAAGGCTGTGTTTATGTAGAGACATATTGAATCTCAGCCTAAGGAAGGTAGACAGAATGTTAGTCCTGAAAGATAGATAGGATGTTCTTTTCCACCTTCTTGAAGTGGAAACTTCTAGCATTTTAGAAAGTCAATTATGTCATATGATGTTTTATTGGACTACACAGGTGAAATAATGTTTTGTTCGAGCAGACCCAGGTGAAAGGATATTTTGATAGAGTAAACACGTGAAAGGTCCCATCATGGTTTATAAATATAACCCCACAGGGAGTGGGAGACAAGCCCAGAGCTTTGGCTGGTTTGTTCCATCTTGACATTCTTCATGAATGGCACACATATATTGGTTCACCTTACATGGCATTGTTGAGGTCAACTTGTGGTAATGCAGACATAAAGAAAAGTCACCAAAGAACTGCTTGTGAGGTTCCTGCAGCATTGTCTCAGGAAGGTTGGTGAGCTTTCTTGTTTCTTCTTGCTGAGCCACCTGATGTTTCCTGCCTGGTGCCTATCTGCCCAGAAAGCTGGACTGAAAAAAGCTGCTGGTTCCTTCATGTTTACTATCTGCCTGACTAGAGGACTAGTTTTCAGCTGATGAGTCATATTTGCTATTTGCTACGTGACTGAACTGCTGGCAAAAGAAGACTGAGTTCTCCCACAAAACTATTGCTAAAGAGGACCTTTTGCCCCATATCATAATAATATTTATGTTTCACTACCTCTGCTGGGTTGTAGGCTAAAGGAGAGGTTGGACTTTTCTTAAAAGTAAGTTGCAAAAAAATTATGACCACACTTACCTTTTGGCATGTAATAAGGCAAAACTTTGACAAGTAAATGGTTAGGGAGTGTTAGCATTTGAGCATTCCTTCTAGGCTCCACCCAACAGTTACCTAGCAACAGCGAGGTAGGCCTGGCTTGCTATATAAACTACTTTTCAGGATCTCTTCATTCTCTCTGACCTTTTCCTCTCTCCTGACCCATTTGTGCCTCTCTTCTTTCCCCCCATTCCCTCTCTACCTCAGCTGGCCCTTCTTCTCTCTCTCTCTCTCTCTCTCTCTCTCTCTCTCTCTCTCTCTCTCTCTCTCTCTCTCTCTTTGCCTTCCTTCCTCCCTCTCTTCTCCCTTCTCTTTTCTCTCTCTTTTTTCTCTTATCAATCTCCCTTCCCATCCCTCCAAATAAACTTCATCCTATACTAGACCTGTTATATGGCCAGTACCTTGAATGGGGGTAGGAATGCCTCAGTATGGGCCTCTTGAAGCAACTTGTCTTAAGCCACCATACCATGCTCTACAAAACATGTTAAAGAGAACCTCATATTTATTATCTTCTCCTTATATATTACCAAGCAAGCAAATGATTAAAATCAGATACATTTTGAAAAAGGATAATCAGAGAAGAAAAGTGATTAAATAATTTAAATTATTTATCAAAATGGAACCCCTCCAAACTATGCCACTTAGAAACTTAATACTTATTTTATCTAGTCTGTACCACTGCTTTATTTTAGGTTAGTTTCCCTCAATATTTGCGACTCTCTTTGCATTTTTATTTCATCCAAACACTCAGCCTAAAAGAACAGAAATAGAATTGGTAACAGGCAGCAAGCACACTATTCCCCACAAAGCAATTTCATGAATCCTCACAAAAGGGGGGGGGGAGGGAGGGCAGGGGGAGAAGGAGCAGGCAATGGCCTATCACCAGAGGTAAGCCAACCATATTCATACATGGAAGCAAAGAGAATACAGTCATCTATATGCTCAAGAATTAAGGAGACAAAAGGATTAATAACAATTCAAGTTATACTTGCTGCAAAAAGAAAATGAAATGCACAGAAGAAGCCACAAGTTAAGACCTTCTGTCCTATTTCAAGATGGAAATTGTTACAGGTCAAGTGCAGGATGGAGAATAATAGCACACCTTTTATCTGAGAAATATTTTCTTCATACAGGTGGTAAATATATTCTTAATTCCTAAACTTCTAATTGCAGGTCTAGTTCAAAATTTAAATATGGAATCCCCTAATCACTTCACATCAGCGTTTTTAAAGAAAGCCATGATCTCAGTATACAGCCAGCTCTTTGGTGCATTCTGTAATAACCCTGCTTTGAATTTAACCCAAATCTTTCATCTGAGGTGTACAGACACATTATAAGCAGTATATCATTCATGCCCAGCACCTGCTGGGAGAGCCTTGACCAACATAATTATTTGAAATGTGCACATGAAAGAAGGGGTGCCTAAAGCATGCCCATCTTTTCCCACAACTGAGCATCACAGGGAACGACAATAGTTACAGGCTCATACTGTGCTGGTAACAAATCAACCTTGCAAACTTGCTTGAAAAATGAAAGAAAAAAGAATTGCTCCATTCTAAAAACATTTCTTTTTTTTAAGCTAATGGAGGACATTTTTTATTGTATATTTATTTATTTACTTTTTTTAACGTTTCAGTTGTGGCTTTATTTAGTCCAATGTTTCTTTTTTCTTCCATTTTTTTATTAAATTGGATATTTCTTATTTACATTTCAAATGTTATTCTCTTTTCCAGTTTCCAGGCTAACATTTCCCCAACCTCTCCCGCTCCCCTTATATAGGAGTGTTCCCCTCCCCTACCACCCCCCATTACTTCTCCCCCAAAAATCTCATACACTGGGGGTCCAGCCTTGGCAGAACCAAGGGCTTCCCCTTCCACTGGTGCTCTTACTAGGCTACTCATTACTACCTGAGTTTGGAGCCCAGGGTCAGTCCATATATAGTCTTTGGGTAGTTGCTTAGTCCCTAGAAGCTCTGGTTGGTTGGCATTGTTGTTCATATGGGGTCTCAAGCCCCTTTAGCTCTTTCAGTCTTTTCTCTGATTCCTTCAATGGGGTCCTATTAAAACTATACTCAATAGGTGTCTGTAGAGTTAATTATATCTGATATTTTATTATCTTTATTTCTATATAAGCCTTTGATTAGTGTTCAATGTACAGAGACTTAGGACTGAAGAAGCATTTCTACTCTCTGTATTTTGGTTTCCTTTGATGATGATTTATGCAGTTAGTTTCACATTCATTTGACTGAAACACACTTTGCCATATTTAACTCTATCTGCTGACGTGGGCTTGAATGGTATGGCCTGGCCATACACAAGACTCTATTTAAGTCCTTCATATATACTCTGTACTCTTGTTTTGTTTTCCCCTGTGCTGATCTCTCAACCTCTCCTTAGAGAGTATGTTTAAAAGACATTAGAAAAAATTTCATAAATGTCCTTGCCTTCCTGCTTGTGTGGAGATAAATTGGTTCTCACTTTGCAATGGCAGTCACCTACAGTGAGATTATACATATCCCTAGTCTCTGGGAAGTTTCTGTTTCTTCTTTTAAATTATACTTTAATATGAAATGTCCTAAATATTTGCCTTTGTATTCATGGTATGAAAACATACTGTTAAGCTAATAATCCATACCATTGTTGTTATCAATAAGATTATGAAATGCTTTGTAAATTACTATCTATGAGGTACATACTAATGAATCATTTGGTTTTGACTGTATTCAATTGCTTAAAATAAAATTCCACATACTTATTACACATTGACTTATCTGTTAGACCTTTTCTTTTGTTTTCTTCCTTCCTTCCTTCCTTTCTTTCTTCTCTCTCTCTATGTCCCCCCTTCCTTCCTTCCTTTCTTCCTTCCTTCCTTCCTTCCTTCCTTGCTTTCTTTTACATTTTTCCCTTATACATCCAACAACTAGAAATTCAAGATGGGGCTTTTTAGACTTTTGTCCTGGAGCTCAGTCTTAGCTTGTTGAGTTTGACTTCTCAACTTGGTCCTTACATGTCATGGGATGAGAAAAGATAACATTCTCCAGTGTCTTCTTTGAGATAAAGAGTCCAAAC